>NC_080422.1:38255376-38560237 GCF_029873635.1 Malania oleifera | reverse complement strand
ATGTTATTGTAAGGGATGGTATTTTAGTGGATTCTTGCAAGATTGAGGCAGTGTTGAATTGGGCCAGGCTTAAGAACATTCAGGAAATTAGGAGCTTCTTGGGACTGGCGGGTTATTACCGTTGGTTTGTATAGGGGTTTTCAGCTTTATTAGGGCCTTTCACATGTCTGACTAGGAAGAGTGTCATGTTTGACTGGGATGATGATTGTGAGCAGAGCTTCCATGAACTAAAACAGAGGCTTGTCATTGCACCAGTGTTGATCATCCCGTTAGGGGGGGGGGGTGATGGTTATATTATTTACAGTGACGCGTCTTTGAAAGAGCTCGACTTTGTATTGATGCAGTATGGTAGGGTTGTAACTTATGCCTCTCAACAGTTAAAAGAGTATGAAAAGAACTACCCTACCCACGATCTTGAATTTGCTGCAATGGTACATGTGTTAAAAATTTGGAAGCATTATCTGTACGGAAAGAAATGTGAAATATTTTATGACCACAAAAGTTTAAAGTACTTCTTTATGCTGAATATGCTGCAAAGAATATGGTTAGAGCTCATCAAGGACTACGACTGCAGCATCAGCTACCACCCAGGTAAGGCTAATGTGGTGCCTGATGCATTGAGCTGGAAATCGAGGAATGTAGCTTAGTTAGCAACAGTAATTCAGCATTCGACCATGATGGACTTGGGGAGGCTCGGCGTAGTATTAGTGGAGAGTGATCACCAAGCATTTATTGCCAACTTGGTGGTGCAGCCTACTCTATAGGAAAGGATTAAGACCGTTCAGAGGGATGACATAGAATTAGCAGAGCTGATAACTAAGGTGCAAGACAAACAGGGAGAGGAATTCAATATTTGTAATGACAGGGCCTTGAGGTTCCGTTCCAGGTTATGCGTGCTTGCGGATATGGACATCAGGAGGACGATCTTAGAGGAGGCTCACAGGTCTTTGTACACAGTTTATCCAAGTAGTACTAAAATGTATAGGGATCCGTGAGAGTCTTATTGGTGGAGTGGCATGAAAAGGAAAATTGTAAAGTTTGTGCAGCAGTGTCTGACGTTCCAATAGGTAAAGACCGAGCACCAGAGGCTGGTGGGACAGTTGCAGCCCGCTTTAAATCCCACAGTTGAAGTGGGATCATGTATCTATGGACTTTGTGACGATTTTACCACTGGCACTGCATGGTCAGAATGCTATTTGGGTGGTTGTTGATACATTGACGAAGACCGCTCACTTCATTCATATTAAAGTCAACTACTCAATGGACAGACTAGAGAAATTATATATTCAGGAGATAGTATGATCATATGGTGTGCTAGTTTCTGTAGTATCCGATCAAGACTCACGTTTCACATCACGGTTTTGGAAGAGCTTGTAGGAGGCTCTAGGTCTCAATTATCTTTCAGCATGACCTGTCATCCTTAGACAGATAGGCAGATTGAGAGAATGATTCAGATTCTTGAAGATATGCTACAGGCTTGCGTGCTAGAGTTTTGGGGTAGTTGGACCTAGTATATGTCACTGGTGGAGTTTGTGTACAATAATAGCTACTAGACCAGCATTGGGATGACACCTTATGAAGCATTGTATGGAAGAAGGTGTCGTTCCCCATTATACTGGGATGAGATGGGTGAGCGATGAGTTTTGGGGCCAGAGCTAGTGCAGCAGACATATAATAAAGTTTGGCTCATTAGAGACAAGATCAGTGCAGCTTAGAGCCGGTAGAAGAGTTATGTTGATACTCGTGGCAGGAAACGAGAATTTGATATCGGAGATCATGTTTTTCTAAAAATAGCTCCATTAAAGGGAGTTATGAGATTTGGAAAGAAGTGTAAGCTTAGCCTCATGTTTATTGGTTCGTTCTAGATCCTTAAGAGAGTGGGGTTAGTTGCCTACAGGCTAGCCTTATCACCCATTTTGTTCAAAATACATGACATATTTCATGTTTCCATGTTGAGGAAATATGTCTCAGACCCCTCCCATATAATTAGTTATGGTGAGTTAGAGCTCTGACTCACTCGAAAAATGAGCAGCTCGAAAGCTATCCCAAGTATAAGAGTTACGTCGTGTAATATTAAGCCCAAAGGCTAGATCGTCTCCTTAGGGAATGCATTTTAATCTCAATCTCACGTTCGTCCAATCGAAAACAAAAGGTTACTGAACTCAGTTCAGATTCAGAGTTTTCAAGGTTGTTCAATTTTACTTCTGATGAATTAAATGACAAGTAATTTAAAAACCCTAAAACTAACATTCACTAAATAAAAGAAAACAAGAATAGAAACCCTACGTCTACTTAAGGAAACATTGGGATACGTGTTAATAAAACTGGAAATCTAGAACATGGAACTAAAACATGCAAGAATGGAAACTCAATTAGACACAAATGCACACACTAAAATCGAACCTTTAACAAAACTACGAAAATTAAATCAAGCATCATATTTTAAACGCAAACACAAACTCAACGAGAATTTAAAACACACAAACAATGACGAAATATGATAAAAACATAACCTTTAATCAAACCGAGAATTTAAATTAAGAGAAAGATAAAAAAAAATAATTTAAAATTTTTAAATCTACTAATAGCAAGATAAGAAAATTTAAACTTCAATAAAGAAATAAAATAAGAAAAACCATCTTCTAAACATAGCAATGAACTTAAATAAATAAATAAAAACAAGTGTTATTTTGCAACTAAAAGAAGTGGAAAAGAAAGAAAGAAAAGAGAGAGAGGAAGAGAGAGAGAGAGAGAGAGAGAGAGAGAGAGAGAGAGAAAGAAACAGAGCAGCAGGGGCTATGTAGCAGGGTGTTCTCAGGTGGAGCTGCTCATGGAGTTGTAGAGGAGTGGCCCGGGGTGTCTGTTGCAGTAGTTGAATATTTTGCTGGTAGAGACTTAGGTGGAGGTTGTGCTGTGCGAAAGGGAGCTGCTACTGCTGTGCTCTACTCGGCAGATGGCTCAAGAGACAGGGACTACTGCTTGGTGTGGGAGAAGAATAGCTGCTGGCTGGTGGTCATGCATGGGAGCCTCGGCCAAGAGTCTTGCTGCAGTGCCTGCTGTGGCGGCCGAGAAGTTGGTGCTGTGGAGTCATGGATGGTGGCTAGAGCATAGAGAGGAAACAGGGCTCAGGAGACAGGGATAAAGGGAAGGGAAACCAGAGAGAGAAGAAGAGTAAGAGAGATTAAGAGAGAAAGACAGGGCAAGGGAGAAGTAAGGGAAGAAGAAGAAGAAGAAGAAGAAGAAGAGGAAGAGAAGAGTGTGGCTGGGGCAACGCCCAATAGGGGAAAAGAAGGAGAATGGGAAATTTAAATAAAGGAGAGGGGAGGCTTGCCCTAGACCCATGACCTGGATGGCTCAACCTGGCCCAATTGGAGCTGACCCGGCAACTTGACCCAACCCGAATTGTTATATTTTTTTTCATTTTTTTCATTCTCTATTCATTACAAATCTGACTCTTCTGGAGCTCGTTTCTCACAAAATGCAAAACACAAAAGTTGTAGATAATCCTTTCCTCTTTCTCTAGAGATTTGAATCGTCTTGATTGGAGCTCGGAAAGAAAATTTATGCATGAAATACAAACAGGTGTCGATTTTAGTTTCTGAGGTTTGTCCTGCAACAAAAAATTACCAAAACTTCATAAATAGTGCAATAAAGTTCAAGAATGATGATTTTGGCACTTTATTAAAATATTGGACAATTTTGGACATTTAATTAAAAATATAAACCGTAAAGCCCGGGTTAAGATGCCCAATTACGCAGTTTTGATGCGTAATCAAGCTCAAAGATACTTTGGCGTATGAGAAGGTGCTAGTGCATATTCTGGACAGGAAAGAACAGGAATTGCACAATAAGAAGATTCTTTTAGTAAAAGTCCTGTGAAGAAATCA
Source organism: Malania oleifera (assembly GCF_029873635.1). Taxonomy (NCBI): domain Eukaryota; kingdom Viridiplantae; phylum Streptophyta; class Magnoliopsida; order Santalales; family Ximeniaceae; genus Malania; species Malania oleifera. The sequence continues at coordinate 38,556,350 of NC_080422.1, read as the reverse complement.
TGTGGTAGAGGAAGCTTCATGGGAGCTCAAGGAGCAGATACGATAGAAATGCTAGCGTTTATTCGGTGGGGTTCAGTAGTAATTATGAAAAGATGCAAATAAGTGTGTAATGTCCCTTTTTTGCAGGTCAATCAGTACATGTAATAATCTTTTGGTACTAGGCAGTATTTTGGTTTTGGGAGAATTTTAGTTTATGTATGTGTAATCTCCTAGGACCCTGAATGTAACCACAGTATTCCACCTCCACAAGTGAGGGTAAGTAATAAAATAAGTAGTCCATTTTCTTTGAAGGATGGTGTCAATACAAATGGTAAATTTCGAGGATGAAATTTTTATAAGAAGGGGAGAATGTAAAGGGCCAAATAATTTTGGTAATTAAATATAAAGGAAAGGAGAGAAAAGGAATTTTAAAAAGGGGTTTCAGTAGGGTCTTGTCGACGAGTGTAGAAGTGCTCGTCGATGAGCAGGGCTCTTGGGTTTGTCAATGGGGACGTGTGTCTCATCGATGAGAAATTACCAAGAGGATAGTTTCCAGTGCATGAAACTCATCGACAAGGAGAAGGTGTTCATTGACGAAACTCCTTTTTGGACTCGTCGACGAGGCCATGTGGACAAGAATTCTATATAAGACCAAGAATTCATTTTTTCCTGCAAGAAACATGTAGAATTTTTCTCCCTCTTTCAAAACCCGTCCTCCTCTGCCTTCTCTCTAGGTTTTTGGCCCATTTCTTCGCTAGTTCGATGATCCGAAGCAGCCACACTACTCCTCGTTGGTTAGGCCAACTTGGGCACTATCCCAAAATTTGGGTTAGTTGATTATTTTAAATCTTATTAGGTTTTTGGTCTTTTTGGACCGAGGATAATATGTTAGGAAAGATAATACCGAAGTTTTGTTGGGGAAAATGTAATTTTCAGGATGTTGAGCTAGGGAACACCACAGGTGTAATTTTGGAGTAATTGGTGGGCTTCTCAGTAGGCGAGGTAAGGGGATAAACTAAGTCAGTATTTTCAGGAAATTATTTATTATTATTCAGCTTTTATTTCCAGAAAAATTATGTATGTTATTGAACTGGGTTTGGAAATACTACTTTTAATAGGAAAATGATTTTAATACATTTTAGTAAGGGATTTGATTTTTATGCAAATCTTACGATTAGAACACTATTTACTTTTGTGTGGCATGAGTATGAAATTTTATGATTTTATGTAATATTAAAATATTATGTTTTTAGAATAAGCATATTATCACTGACGGTACAGGAACTATGTTTAAAGTATGACGTTGAAACAGTACAAGGATTCCAAAACTATGTATGTTAAAATATGTTGGCGTAAGGGCCGTGGTTTTACATGATATATTATACCGGCGCAAGGGCCGTGGTTTACATGATATGATATGCAAAAGTTCATGAAAATATTATTATGACAGATATTATTATGAAACAACTATGCTTCATTATATGAAACTTACTATATGTTAGAAGAACCCGGAGGGCTTGGTTTAGGCTTTCACGAAGCACAGTATTGTAGCTATATGTCACAATCATGTATATGTTAGTGATACCACATGTCATATGGGACTCTGGGAGAATGAAATTTGATGTGGTTTCATGGTAGTGCGGGCATCCCTCTCGCAGTTCGGACCAGGAGGGGCAGACCCATCATACTTATAGATTTATGTTGATCTAGCGTGGTCGGCCAGCCATTGCTAGATCCTGCTTTCTGGCCACACAACGTAGTCATGTGGGGGTAAGACACGACACCAGTCAGCTATCCATCTAGGGTGTTATTTCATGTACAATTATATAAGATGATTTTCATGTATAGAAACTCAGTATGTTATGCCATGTTATGATAAATTATGTTCCATCCAGATATGATACAGACAATTTTACCAAATATGATTTATGAATTGTTACATGTATAACACGAAAATACTCATGTTGCCACACATTGATATTAGTTTATTTCCCTTACTGAGAGGTGTCTCACCCTAGCTATATAAACAATTCAAGAAATCCAGTTAGGAGGGCAGATAGAGCCCCGCAATAGTAGGAGTGGACTGAGCTACCCTATTAGTAGGGTAAGTTGAAGAGCTAGGTCAAATGGATTTTTTGGTTAAATCATAGGAGTATTATTTTGGTCTTTCGTGGATGAATGTATATGTATTTATGACAGATTCATTAGATCTCTGGTATGGGTTCTAGTGTATTATGGCATGTACATGATTTTTTGTTTTCCGCTGCTTAGGTATCAGAGGTGTATGACAGGTTTATTCCCTATACCCACGGGTTTAGGTGAATTATGTTTATGGATATTATGAATATTTTATGTAAAAAAAAATATACATTTATATGGTAACATAGGCAGGTCATTACAGTAATCGTCAATGGTTTAGGCCAACCCATCAACTATTTGAGGCTGAGAAGAACACCTCTGCAGCATGACTTGAAATTGTTGATGGTTACACCCAAACCTTCGACAGTTTGCCCTCAAGGCTGCCGTCCTCTATCTCTCTCTTGGTCTATTGCTTCATGGGGCTTTCCCCGATACATGCATTCCACTCAAAATATGTGCCACATTCCCAATAATCTCTATCTTGGAAAATATTCACCACTTAGGAGAAATTTGAAAGCATAACCCCGCTGCTCCACTCAGGCCAGTAGATTGGGACCATCTCCTGTCTAACATATGGAGATGTAAACCAAGTCCAAGTGATGCTTGAACTTGTGCGTGGTAATAAGAACTCCACCTAACTGAACACCTAGCTCCTTGAACGATCTTCTAAACCACATAGCCACCTTGGCAGCCTTAGCCATTGCCAAGAACTCCAATCTAGTTGTAACTAGTGCAACCTGAAACTGTACCTTGGACTTCCAACAATTAGGCTTTCCCACAACATACCCCATTGCATGCCTCTTGTCATCCAAGTCAATTTCGTAGCCTCTATCCACGAACATCATAACTGATGAATTACTCTGTTGCCCACCTAAGTACCCCACTGAATTGGCATAGGAAACCTTTGACATGTCCCAAACATTACCGTTCGTCCTTCAGTATTGGGCAGTAGACAATTTACTTATATTCGCCAATGGTGTACCGGTGACTGGTTTAACATTAACTATGTTAAACCTCTCTAACACCTAATCCAAAAAATTAATCAACTTGAGATAACCATAATCTCCCTATAGTTTTGTTCACACAACCACCCTGAGATAACACCAATTTCTCTGTAGCTATGATTTCAAAGTAACCTTGAGATAATCCCAATCTCCTTATAACTTTATTTTTGGGGATCTCCAACCTAAGAATCCTTTTGGCAGCACCCAAAACCTTCATGTCAACTTTCTTTCTTAATAGAGTCCCCGACTGATTTACCTCAGTCGAAACCTTCCCAACAATCGACATGTCACTCATGTAAAACAATAAAATAATTGCCCACTTGCAGCCTATCTCCCTTTCCCCCTCTGGGAGCTCCACTAACTCCCCCCTATTTGATTCTTATACAGTAACTTCATCTCCTCCACCGTGGCACCTATCCACTTACCCCTTTCCTAACCATGTGTTACCTTTTAAAAAGTAGTAAAATCCTTCTTTGTAGTAATGGTTTTATAAGACATTAGATCATTATGCCTGGGTAGTAGCTTGATAGAGCCTTTGAGCCCATTGTGATCCAGTTGGTCTCCTAAGCTTGAACTCCCTGTACTATGACCAATGTCATCTCTGCCCTAAATCTAAAACTCTATATGCATCACAATCTTCTTTCTGCTTTAGTTTATACTGTGATACTACAAGTCTTGTGAGTTAGAATTCCCTATACTTTTGCCCTGAGTCTCCAACTCCACCCACACAACATTCTCATCGCTGCCATTGCATCCCCTTGACACTCGTTTCTCTTTATATACCTGAGTACGATGTCCCATGGCTTTAACACCTAAAACCATGTCTCCACTAGTCGTCACCCTGTTTGCCATTAGATCACGCAACTTGAACCTATCTTTCTTATATATTAGAAAGATGCACTGCCTAAATATCACACCAAGCCTAGATCCTACCTCACTAGAAACGTGCATGACTAGACCTCCAAACTCTCTCAAACTAAAGAAGTCTACTGCATGACCTATCTAATCCTATCATGCAACTCTCCTATCTAGGTGATACCTTTGGCATTTGATTAATCAAGAAACATGTCGCATTCGCCGACTTCACCAAGAAGTTTCTTGCAAGCTTTGTATACACCATACCCTGCTCACAAAACTTCTTGAACACTGGTGTACTTTGCACCAATATCTGACCTGAGGAACTCTTTCCTGGTTTGGTACTCCACATTAGCTACAAGTTACACCTAGAAAATGTCTCCAACTTGTGACGCATAAGATACCTCTAGACCTTTCGTGATAAACTCAGGAAATACCCATGTCTAACCCGTGATGCTGTCATCATCGGTCCTCAAATGTCCAAAACAATGTAGTTCAGAATACCTTCAATTTCGTGCGTGGTTGTATCAAAACAACATTATCTAACTCAGAACTCTTAGCTATAGCTCCACCTACAACTGTGTTACCCTGCAATGTATAGAGATTCCCTACTATCCTCTATCCTTTAACACCATCAAACTGTCTTCACACACCATCATCGTCCCACCTTCAAAGTTGTAACTATACCCGTTACAATCCAAAGTACCCAATGATATCACATTCTTCCATAGATCAGGTACATGCCTTACCCCATACAACGTCCTTACCACACCATCGCATATCTTGATCCTGATATCCCTCATTCCGATAACTTTGCAGACCGCATCTTTTCCCATTGGAACAGAACCAGGACTCACCAATCTGTAAGTGGTGAATTAGGTTTTTTTGAGCATTATGTGAAAAGAACATTCTGAGTCTAAGATCCAAGAATCCTTGAGGAGTTCTGATGAAACATAACTGACTCACTCGAAAAATGAGCAGCTCGGAAGCTATCCCAAGTATAGGAGTTCTGTCGTGTAATATTAAGCCCAAGGGCTAGATTGTCTACTCAGGGAATGCGTTTAATCTTAGATTTTACGTTCTTCCAATCGAAATTAAAAAGGTACTGAACTCAGTTCAGATTCGGGTTTTTCAAGAGTTGTTCAATTTTACGTTTGCCGAATTAAATGACACGTAATTTAAAAACCCTAAAACTAACATGCACTAAATAAAAGAAAACAAGAATAGAAACCCTACGTCTACTTAAGGAAACATTGGGACACGCACTAATTAAAAATAGAAACTACAAATAAGGAATTAAAACACGCTAGAATATAAACTCTAATCTACCTAAGGAAACATTAAAGCACGTGTCAATTAAAGAAGGAAACTTTGAATATAAATTTAAAACACGCAAAGGAAACTTAACTAGATATGAATACACAAAAAAAAAAATGAACCTTTAACAAGAAGAACCTTGAATTAAAACTAAATTATTAATGAATTAAACGAAAACAAGACACGATAAAAACACAGACTTTAATAAAAATCGACCCTAAACTAAATCAAGTTTCGAAAAATAAAAATTAAATCTTGAAAAGATGACTATTCTAATTTCTTTAAAAACAAAACACTTCCTTTTTTTTCTTTTCGTATTTTTTTTTTTTTTAAGAAACAAAATCAAAATCTAAAGTATGCGAAGATAAATAAAACAGGACTAATTTAAATGCCTTATATCTAATACTAACTTTAATTAAGAACAATAAGAGTAAACAAAAAATTACACTTCACTAAAAAAATTAAGTCCCTTAACAAATACTCAAATCCCAAGTCTCAAATAAACTTAAACAAATAAAAAAAACACATCATTCATTGCAACTTAAAAAAAAAAAAACAGCAAAGAAAAGAAAAGATGAGAGTGAGAGAGAGATAGCTCTGAGAACTCTGCTGTGCCGTGGGCTGGTGGAGAATGCTGCAGAGCTGGTGTTGGTTCCTGCAGGGACCTTGAGGGCTGCTGTGTTGCTGGTATAGCAGCAGGGGAGCTGCTGTGCTGCTGGTATAGCAGCAGGAACAAGGAGGTCGAGGCTGCTGTGCGGTGGAGTTGCTGGCTGTGCAGAGGGCTGAGGAGGAGGCTTGCTGTGTGGGTGTGTCATGGGTTGCAGCAGAGGGGCTACTGGTGTGCTGACCGAAGGGAGTTGCAGAGGGAAGATGGAGAATAGAAAATACAGAGAGCTGTAAGAGAGAAAGAAAAAACAGGGGAAGAGAATGAGAGTTTGAGGGAGAGAAAGTAAAGGGAAGAGAAGAGAGCAAGATGAAAAAAAAACAAAGCCAACTAAAGAAGAAGAAGAAGAAGAGGAAGATTAGAAGAGAGCTTGGTGCTCAGGGCACAGCTGGGAAAGAGGAGAAGAGAAGAATAAATAGAGATTGGGGAAGAAAGCCCTAGACCCGGATAGGAGACCCGACCCATTTAGAGGACCCGAATTATTATATTTTTTTTATTTTCTATTCATTGCAAATTCTGCTATTCTAGAGCCCGTATCTCATAAAAATCAAAACATGAAAGTTGTAGATAATCCTTTTCTCTTTCTCTAGAAATTTGAATCGTCTCAATCGGAGCTTGGATACAAAAGTTATGGACAAAATACGAACAGGTGTCAGTTTTGATTCTCGGGAATTTTCCTGCGATAAAAAATTACCAAAACTTCATAAATAGTACAATAAAGTTCAAGAATGATGATTTTGGCATTTTATTAAAATATTGGATAATTTTAGATATTTAATTAAAAATATAAACCGTAAAGCTCGGGTTAAATGTCCAATTACGCAGTTTCGGTGCGTAATCACACCCCTCAACTAACGTTTTTCAAGTCTCTAGCAAATGACGTGAATGAATCTCAGGGTGGTGTCTACAACTACATACTCCAATAATCATGAAATCAATGCACATGCGATATAACTATACCACTTCACATACAAGAACATACTGAATTTCACACAAGCTCGTTCATATTCAATGCACACGACTCCAAAGCACGTCACTCATGCAAGTTTCATCATTTATATGTCATTTAAGAGTAGTATACTCTCATGAAATTAGTCAGTGGCACATTTAGAGTTAATGCAATCATATAAGTTCGAGTATAAACAGGTAAACTCTCGAGGTGTGTGTGATGTGTGTGACTCAGTACACCTAGGACGCCAGTGGACACCTACAGAATGGTCGCTTTGACTCGGCCTAACTGGTATACCCTAAAAAAAACACTCAAAGAAAATGGGTTCACTCATCATACGTGAGGAGGAGTGTCGCGATCAAACATCCCACATATTAAAAGGAACAACGCTAAGTATATGGAGTGGACTAGTCTGGAAAGGATCTAGCATATCTATGAGGTGTCGGGTCCTTCACCCTAGCATCTTCTCACCTACTCGCCATATCCAACCGAGACCACCCTAGATCAACTTACTTACAAACTTGTCGTGAATACATCTGAGGCATTAACCGGTTGAAACATCTTTATACGTGGAAAATATGTGTCGTCCTTGACTTTTTGTGATATGTATTTGGGCCGGCATTGACATTTCATTTCATGCGCATGTGTATTGCTTATTCTTTTTTTTTTTTTTTCTACTCATTCTTCATTTTCTGTCTTTTCTTGATCAATAAGGACAATATAACACTTCTTTTGTAATCTTCATACCATCAATGGGAATTGAGCTCGAATAGGGGTCCATGAACTAAGTTTATCTCTAAGGGTGGCTCAGCCTTCACATTTTGAATAGGCTACAAGACCTAGGTTTCTATCTCCCCACTAGGTGTCACCTCTAGGCTAGCAAATCAAAAAAAATAGACTAGGGTACAAGGAATCATCCAAAAAAATAGAATTGAGTTCTGTGAACTCTGATTTAATATTAACACTCAAAAGGACGATAAATAGTTCAAGGATATCTCACAAGGTGTCATAGTCGCCACAGGTGTTCTCTCAGTGCTCACAAGAAACCCTAAGTGCAATGAATCACGTGAATGTGCTTATTCAGCCTCGTGAGATGCCGTGTAAATACAAGAAATTACATAGTTAAATTAACACGAATATACTACCAATCAATTCTTCATGGAGTCATAAGATCATATAGAGAGAAACTACGCATGATTGACTTAAGTGTGTCATTCTTAAGTTATATGCAAGTATGCGAAGGTATGAGTCAGTGTTAAGCATGACATAATGCAATGTAATTCATCAGTGCTTCTCCTTTCTTTCTCTCTCTTTTGATTTTTTTTGTTTTTTTTTGTTTTTTTAAAACCCAGTACGTGTACGTGCACAGTGTCACATGCGAATGCTCATCCCCCCCCAACTAAAGTGGAACATTGTCCTCAATGTGAAAGCATAGGGGAAATAGAAAATACTGTGCACCGGAAAAGTAAGGCGTACCTGAGTGGCGAAATAATGGAAAACAAAGATCGAACTACGAGAAAATAGACCTGAAAACTAACTAAAAATAAAATAAGATAAAATAAAAGGACAAGAATGAAAAGAAAAACATGACAATTGTCTTGGTGGAGGCTCTGGAGGAATTTCGTCTGGTGGCCGCAGGTATATAAATTGCAATGGCAGTTCTCCAAATTTGAGCCGCCAAAATCGATTAATCTTCAAACCTGCACGAAAATCAACCCCAGATAAATTAATGCGTGTCAAAATACCAAACAAAATGTGTGCAGGTCGACCCTCTTGTGTTGACAAGAAAGGGTCTTTATTCAGCATCGTTTCCAGAAAATTTGCTTCTTTACGAACTAATGTGTGATAGGAAGTTATCGGAATAATTACCTGCAGTTCTTCAAAAGCATTAACATTAAAGGTTTTACCTAGTTCGTTGAAAATTATATGCCCACCAGATCGGTCACCCTCTTTATCGGGTGTACACATCATCATACCACTGCAAGATTCTGCGTCCACATTAGGCTCCTTAACATCTGATTCAGGCAGGAGTGACGGTTTCATGGTTTCTGAGCTCGGAGCATGAGGTACCACAGGTTGGTACTCCGTATGAGTATCAGTCTCATCATCAACTAAATGCTCCGCTTGTGGCCCCGTTTCCTCTAATTTTTCTTTGACCTCTTCTGGTTCAGCCATGACTTCTAGTGCTGGGACAACTGGTTGTTCGACGATGAGCATTTCAGATTGGGGGTCGTCTTTCTCGCTACTGAAGGTGATGGTGGCCTCTGCTGTCTCAAGAGAAACATCATGTATTTGTTGTTGCGGTTGCTGGTACTCTTGAGAACTAGGCTGAAGTTCTGCGAGTGTTCTCTTTTTCTAAGATGTCCAATTGTGTGCTTATCGCATTAATGGTATCCCACAATTCATTATTATGATCGACTTGAGTTTGCATGAATTGTTGGAGCATGTTCGCCATCTGTGTTATGCTATCCTCCAAAAATTCTAATGGCATACAGCTCTGAGGGATCTGTTGTGGCTGGTAATGAGGCGGAGGAATATCTGGGTATTCTGGTGGTTCATATGCATCATCACCACTAATTGTGCTGATAGGGTGTACAGTCATGGGTGCCTGAGTGTATCGTGTATTGCACTGTGGGACATTGCTAGCTAAGTAATCAAAGAATGATAATATCTGATCTGGATCCTCGCTGACGGGCTCTCCATTAGACATAGTCTGGACAAAACACTTGCAATCAGGGGTAAGAGCAGTATAAAAATAATCAGCTAACCTCTATGAGTCAAACCCGTGATGTGGACAAGTGCTTAGTAGATCCTTGAATCGCTCCCAGCAAGCCCTAAATGTCTCGTCATCCTGCTGCACAAAATTAAGAATCTGTTCCTGCAAAAATTGAGTTTTCTGTGAGGGACAAAATGCATGCAGAAATTCACGCTCCATATCAGTCCAATTAGTGATAGAGTGAGGTCTCAAGGAATGAAACCAAATCAGTGCCCTATCCTGCAAAGTAGCAAGAAATAAATTTAGTCTAGTAGATTCGTCAGCTCTAGCATGAGAGAAAAACATGTTGCAGGTTAACTCAAACTCTGCTAGGTGCTGATAAGGGCACTCAGATTCCGACCCGTAAAACTCTGGTAGCAATGATGTCCTCCCGCGCTGCATCATGAAATTAAGCTCATCATAAGGCAAAAAAGTGGAAGAGGATGCAGTGGCATATTCAAGCTGCAAAAAGTCCATTATCGTGCGCGGTGCATGTGCAGCCATTTTTCAAAACTCGATTTTTTTTCTTTTTTTTGTTTTTTGCTTTTTTTTTTCCTTTTTTCTTAAAACTAATAAAAATGACAGGAAAAACGCAAAATTGAGACTAAGAACGACATTCCCCGGCAACGGCGCCAAAAACTTGACTCACTCGAAAAATGAGCAGCTCGGAAGCTATCTTAAGTATAGGAGTTCTGTCGTGTAATATTAAGCCCAAGGGCTAGATTGGCTCCTCAGGGAATGCGTTTAATCTTAGATTTTATGTTCTTCCAATCGAAATTAAAAAGGTACTGAACTCAGTTCAGATTCGGGTTTTTCAAGAGTTGTTCAATTTTACGTTTACCGAATTAAATGACACGTAATTTAAAAACCCTAAAACTAACATGCACTAAATAAAAGAAAACAAGAATAGAAACCCTACGTCTACTTAAGGAAACATTGGGACACGCACTAATTAAAAATAGAAACTACAAATAAGGAATTAAAACACGCTAGAATATAAACTCTAATCTACCTAAGGAAACATTAAAGCACGTGTCAATTAAAGAAGGAAACTTTGAATATAAATTTAAAACACGCAAAGGAAACTTAACTAGATATGAATACACAAAAAAAAAACGAACCTTTAACAAGAAGAACCTTGAATTAAAACTAAATTATTAATGAATTAAATGAAAACAAGACACGATAAAAACACAGACTTTAATAAAAACCGACCCTAAACTAAATCAAGTTTCGAAAAATAAAAATTAAATCTTGAAAAGATGACTATTCTAATTTCGTTAAAAACAAAACACTTCCTTTTTTTTCTTTTCGTATTTTTTTTTTTTTAAGAAACAAAATCAAAATCTAAAGTATGCGAAGATAAATAAAACAGGACTAATTTAAATGCCTTAGATCTAATACTAACTTTAATTAAGAACAATAAGAGTAAACAAAAAATTACACTTCATTAAAAAAATTAAGTCCCTTAACAAATACTCAAATCCCAAGTCTCAAATAAACTTAAACAAATAAAAAAAACACATCATTCATTGCAACTTTTAAAAAAAAAACAGCAAAGAAAAGAAAAGATGAGAGTAAGAGAGAGATAGCTCTGAGAACTCTGATGTGCCGTGGACTGGTGGAGAATGCTGCAGAGCTGGTGTTGGCTCCTGCAGGGACCTTGAGGGCTGCTGTGTTGCTGGTACAGTAGTAGGGGAGCTGCTGTGCTGCTGGTATAGCAGCAGGAACAAGGAGGTCGAGGTTGCTGTTCGGTGGAGTTGCTGGCTGTGCAGAGGGCTGAGGAGGAGGCTTGCTGTGTGGGTGTGTCATGGGTTGCAGCAGAGGGGCTGCTGGTGTGCTGGCCGAAGGGAGTTGCAGAGGGAAGATGGAGAATAGAAAATACAGAGGGCTGTAAGAGAGAAAGAAAAAACAGGGGAAGAGAATGAGAGTTTGAGGGAGAGAAAGTAAAGGGAAGAGAAGAGAGCAAGATGAAAAAAAAACAAAGCCAACTAAAGAAGAAGAAGAAGAAGAGGAAGATTAGAGGAGAGCTTGGTGCTCAGGGCACAGCTGGGAAAGAGGAAAAGAGAAGAATAAATAGAGATTGGGGAAGAAAGCCCTAGACCCGGATAGGAGACCCGACCCATTTAGAGAACCCGAATTATTATATTTTTTTTATTTTCTATTCATTGCAAATTATGCTCTTTTGGAGCCCGTATCTCATAAAACTCAAAACATGAAAGTTGTAGATAATACTTTTCTCTTTCTCTAGAAATTTGAATCGTCTCGATTGGAGCTCGGACAGAAAAGTTATGCACAAAATACGAATAGGTGTCGGTTTTGATTCTCGGGAATTTTCCTGCGATAAAAAATTACCAAAACTTCATAAATAGTACAATAAAGTTCAAGAATGATGATTTTGGCATTTTATTAAAATATTAGAAAATTTTAGATATTTAATTAAAAATATAAACCGTAAAGCTCGGGTTAAATGTCCAATTACGCAGTTTCGGTGCGTAATCAATAACACATCTCACAATCATTGCTCCCCGAGTCCCCTTCTTCCACTACATTAACAGATTTTGACAAACCTTCTTGAGCTTTTGGCTTTCTCTTCTCCTACTTTGGATGTTTTGATTTTATATGCCCCAATTTCCCGCACTTAAAATAACAAAAGTCCTTCTTCCTCATGGATTGAGTTTTATTACCACTTGATCCACTCCAGGACTTGCCTCTTCCACGATCCTGATTACCCTTTTCCATGAGCCATTCACCATGTGAACCCTCATCGCTAGCCTTCTTCCTCTTATGGAACCCAAGCAATGCACTCCTGATGTCCTCGAACTCCAGGGTTTCTTTCCCCTAAGTCAGCATCGTAACCAAATTCTTGTATATAGGTGATGTAGGCAAGGAATTCAACAACATCAATGCTTTGTCCTCTTCCTCGAATTTCACATCAACTCACTCAAGATCACTAATGATCTGATTAAATGTGTTGATGTGCTAAGTTAAGTCTGAACCACCTGCCATCTTAAGCTAATATAACTTTTTCTTAAGATACAACTTGTTTGTTAATGACTTGGACATCCACCGGGGCTCTAGTTTCAGCCAAACCACTTTTGGTGATTCCTTATATATGATCTGATACAACCCGTCATTGGCTAGACATAGCTTGATAGTGGACACAACTTTCCAACTTGTGTTGTCCATGCCTTTCGACTTCTTTTCATATAGACCCTTCACCCTTCCTTGTTGCAACAACAAGTCCTTCACCCTCCTCTGCCAAAGCCCAAAATTCCACATTCCATTGAACTTACCAACCTCAAACCTCGTAGAAGATCAATAACTTTGATACCAATTATTGTTCACCACACGAACAATTACCCAACTCTGATACCAATTGCTGTTCCCAAACAATCAGCACTTAGAAACCAATTGTCGATGTCGAGTGTGTGTAGTGGAAGACCTCACACAAACTCTCACGAAACAATTAATGGAGCAAGAAAGCAAGCAAGCACTCGATGATGAACTATACTAAACAAGCAACCACTCAACAATGAGAATCAATGAAAGCGATAACCAAATACACAAGAATGTAAGTGGTTCGGTAATTTACCTACGTCCATGGGAGCAGTGGTTGTTTTCACTATTTTAATGAAGTTTATGAAGCCCTCTGAAGCTTGTATCAAGCTTAATCAACTAGGGTTACATAATAATGATTAAATACTATTCTAATGCATACAGAGGACCTCTAGTTTATCTAAAACACTTCTTTAGCGATCCAATGAAGGAAATTCCTCCAAAAACTCTCAATCAACTGATCTCCGATTCGAAAATCTGTGACGTCTGCGAGTGTAACCATCGATAGTTTAGGCCAAACCATTGATGGAATGAAGTCAAGAACACCTCTGCAGCACTGCTTGAAACTGTCAACAGTTTGCCCTCAAGGCTGTCATCCTTATCTCTCTATTGGTCCCTTGCTTTATGGTGCTTTCCCCAGTACATATGATCCACTTATAATATGAGCTACATCCCCAACAATAATAATGGTTGATTATCAATGGTCAAAATAAGATGAGATATCAAGAATTAATATGATTCTATAATCCAACATTTAGATTCAAGCATGCTCAAGGAATGATAGTTACCTCTTTTATGAGTAGTATTTCCCTCAAAGAGGGTAATAGTGGGGGTATTCTTTCTATAGTCTTTGTGCTGCGCCCATAGATGCACACATGAAATTCGAATAATTTACCACACAATGTATAGGGAGTTAACAAGCATTGGGGTAAAGATCAACATAGCCTTAAGACATGAAGACATGCTCGCTAATAAGACAAGCACCCAATCACCAAGTAATGAAGGTTGCCTAAACAAGCGCTTAGCATAGCTACTAATTGTCCATGTATGAAATTCATGACATGAGGATTCATTATTTGTAATAATTGGGCCCCTTAATGTTTAGAAACGTCAAAAATTTATGATTGAGTTATTTGTAACATAACAATTATTTATAATTGACCTTTTATGAGTATAAGTAGCTCAAATGAGGATTTTGCCATTTTATCTCTCTCTCTCTCTCTCTCATTATGCCTTGATTCCTTTTATCCCCCTATTACCTTTTCTAATCTAAGTCTAACCACCTCCCTCCTTTCTCCATCCTATCTGTGAATTACTATTGTTTCTACAACCTCCTATTCCATAAGATACCCCTTGTTCAATAGGACAATTTTCCTATACTTGTGATGGAGGGTAGCATAATGATCCTAGCATTATATCAAAATTCTACTAGTCACTCCATACTCCATAATTAGAAGGTGCTTGGCACCCAAAATTGACAAGCAAATCTTAACCAAAATTTTTTACTCTTTCCAAAAATTTTGTTTTGTTTTGTATGTTTTTTTTTTTTCACTCCTACTAAGAGGTACTTTGAAACTAATAGATTTTACACATAGATGACATGGTTCTAATGTAGCTAGGCTTAGTTTGGCCCCTTGTCTTTCGAAAAGGAACTCTTGAAGATGAACTAATGAAAAGAAGTAGATTAGGGTAGTTATAAAAATAATTTGGGTCCTCTGGATTTTTTTTTTTTTTGAAAAAAAAAAAAGAAGACGAAAAGAAAAGTGTTGTTAAAAAGAAAGTTGATAATGTGATTAACAAAAAAAAAAAAAAATGTAAGGTGCCTAAATTTTTTTAAAATGATCCAAATGAATATGTCTTCTTACAAAATATAATTAATGCTTGGATATTTTTGTAATAAATTTTTAAAATAAAAAAACTAAGACAAATATCAAATGGAAAGTTTTGCTGGAAAAGCTAGATTTTAGTTTTTTGAAGTTTCAAATCCATAACTTTTAAAAGTTTCCTAAAATGACTAAATGCTAGCTTTTAAAAAACTGAAAAAGCTATTTACCGACTCACTAAACCAACATACCCAACTTTTATTTATTTTTTATTCCAATTATTGACAAGACACATGCAATATCAACAAATCTAGTTGTGACTTCTTAAAAGAAAGTTCATTAAAAGTAAGGGACCAATTTCTCCCTCATTCATAAAAATTTTACTACTCCAATACATTCAATCATATTGACATTTAATTCAAGTTTGTCAATATTATGCAAAGAATTGAATTTCAAGAGATATGACATCTGTAAAATTGTCATAAAATAACTTTACAAAATTAGATAGCCTCCCTCATTTTTTAATTGTGTGACATGTAATGATAATCATTATTAATGTGCTAAAAAATCATAATAAATTGTATAGATTTTTTTTTTATTTCTCCCAAAGGAAAAGGATTTTCTCCTCCTTATTATAATACACCATCAACATTATAGGTGGTACTACTCATCACTAGTCCCTCATGGTCATGTGAGAGAAGGAACAATTTTTACATCTATGATGAGCATTAGTTTTCCTAATTTTACATTTAATTCAATTTTTTTATTTAACATATTAAAATTTTTTTTACATGTTGAAGTGATTAGTTTTTTTTTTTTTTTTATGTAAATGAGAATTTAGAGCAAAGTTATCATCTTATTATATTAAAAAAATAAAATAAAAATGATTGTTAATCTTATCTTTTGAGTGCCATGATTGACTTCCAAAAATTAAATAGCACTAATCGATGTAGGTGGCACTTTGAGATTCATACCACAAATGCCATGTATTCAAATTAACTAACACCATTTATTTTTATTTTTTATTTTAAAAAATTCAATTATCCTGCCATAAATTTATCTTATATATTAAGTAGTCACCTATCCATTAATTTCATGAAATATTTAATTCTAAATTTGCATGTAACATCTATTAGTTAATACTAGTTACTTATTTCAAAAATTCGTTGTTAATTTTATTTAAATTATCTACCTTTAATTATTGAACTTTGCCATATGAAATTTTGTTCAAGTTCATGAATATTTTGATCTATATCTCATTCTTATACCACACACACACACACACACACACACACACACACACACAGATAGATATATATATTTTACAAGATTCACCTACATAACAATATGCCATGTGGTTTTGATACTAAATGTAATGACATCGGCCCAACTTTAGTTTACTCTTTTATGTTTTTGCCTATTAAGCATCATATTTAGTTTGTCCTATAAAAGACATCTCATTTAAACATAAGTCATCCTCACATGGTTAAGGTCTCCCTTTTTGGGAATTAAAAAACAAATTCCGAAACCTATGAGAAACAAAATAGAGAAAGAATACACGCCAAAGAAAAATGAATCACATGCACAAGACAGTATTTACATGATTCGGCAATTTTGCCTATGTCCACGGAGTTGCAGGGATTTCACTATTATCAGGGAGAAATATTACAGAGAGTGTAGCGGTACAATACTCTCCCTCTCGCTCTCTCGCAAAGTTTGATCACAAACCCTAATCATCCAAAAACAATCTTTTTATATGTTGCGCATAGGGTTCCCGTTCCGTATGGGCCCAAGCCTTCGCTCCATGGACTAAACCTTAGGATAAAAATCTCTCATTAAACAAAGGTCGGGTCATCATCCAAATTTAACACATCTAGGCTCCACAAAAGCCCAGCATCCCTACTATATACCTAGCTAATAAAGGATTGGATAGGCTCCCTTATATGATATTTAATGCTCCACTCAGAGTGGCTTTACACTTTTAATTCTATTTAGGATCTATCCAAATGGTAGTACCTTCAAAGTAGATCTTATATTGGTCTTGACCCAGCTACAAAATTTGACTTGTGGTGTGTCACGATTTTACCTAATAAATTAAATAGACCTTACTAGGTAACATAAACCATGCATCTTATATTGACCAAAACCCCTCTTTAGTACATGCCTAATGCATGTGGGAATTTGACAAAATGAACATAATATGTTAACTTTTGTATTGCCCGCTTGTATGTTTAATGTACAAATGGTAAAGATTACATTATAATTGCATCATGCAAGAATATCCTTGGTGTTTTCTTGTTGAGAGTTTTATAAGATATATTTCAACTTTGGTATTATTACTTCTTTTTTTTTTTCTAGTTTTTGATTGTTGAAAGCGCACACTAGACTGAGTTACATAAAAGAAGATAACTTGTCTTTCATCCTATGTTCTTTCCTACTAGTTAAAAGATTTGAGCAGAAGAAATAAAACAAAAAAGTTACAATTTGAGATATACTCCAAGGGACAACTTTGTTATCATTTCCTAATCCTTTAAATTTAACAGCTACAATTCTCTTGCAATAAAAGAATGACAACTAGGATGATTAATAATTATTGTTGTTGCTTGAAAATCGAACGATCTTCATGAATCATTCCCTATCACGACTACCTGAAAAAGATTAAACAAGAATGGCTTGGAGGACCCTGGGTGTACTCCGCTACGATGCCTAAGTAAGGGACTAATGAGAGGATCTAAATTTAAATAGTAGAAAGAGGTGGATATATGAGATTCTTACCTCCTTTGGGATCCCCCCCCCCCTCTTTTTTTTTTAATAGTAACAGGGGTAGGCCTTTCCTTAGCTTGACATTCATAAGGTACCATTATATCTAGGGGATTATGGGCAACTTATGGGTTGCAAGTAACTCATGCAAGTAAATTTTGAGCGGTTATGTAAGCAATCAATTGCTGCTTCCGTAACCATGCTGGTGATTATTAATAATTTAGATGGAATTATACGAGACACCCAAAGTTACCCAAAGCCAACCTTACAATTGCTTGCCTCTATAGGCATACTTGTAAATATGGACGTACTGATTTTGTTCGTATTAGTTCCCCCCCCCCCCAAAATACTCTCAAATATTCGAAGCAAGTTTTCGAGAGTAATAATTTAAACTAGTTCCTTAAATAACCAATAAAGGTCATTTCCAATTCATTCTGGCCCCATCTGGGTAGGTAGGTCTTTTAGATGAGATTTATTTGATAACCGGCTCAATCTGAGCCAATTTCAATTCTTAATTGGCCCAATCCAAGCCAATGATTCTAGCCCTAGTTTTATTTGAGCCAAGGCTACCACAATAATCGACTTAATTCGAGCTGGTTTCGCTCACAATTGGATCAATATGAGCCAGTTCTTACCTCAATCGACTTAACCTAAACTGATGATGACTCTAGCACCTAGATCCAATCGAGACAAATATGGCAACATGACTAGCTCAACCCAAACCAGTTTCTCCCCAAATTGGCTCAGTCCAAGCTAATTAGTGTTTTTACCTAATTTGTTTTATACCTCAGCTCAATTCGAACATGATGCTTCACAAGTTTTTAGATTAAACTCTATATGCCTTATGAGTTATGCTCATTAGTTTGGGTTGGTCTTCGGGCCTCATGAGTTGTGCTCATCTATTAGGCTAATTTTGGTGAGCAGTGCCCATTTTTTTTTTTGCCTCATGAGTTGTGCTTATAGGTTAGGCTAGTTTTCAGGCCTCATGAGTTGTGCTAATCTACTGGGCCAATTTTGGTTAGTAGTGCTCATTTTTTTTTTTCACCTCATGAGCTGTGCTCATCGGTTGGATTGGTCTTCAGGCCTCATGAGTCGTGCTCATTAGTTGGGTCAGTACTTCGGGTCTCATAAGCTATGCTCATCAATTGGGCTAATTCTTTGGGCCTTATGAGTTGTGCTCATTAGTTGGGTCAATTCTTTGGGTCTTATGAGCTGTGCTCATCAGTTGGCCCAATTTTTCAGGGCTCATGAGCAATGCTCATCAGTTGGGATAATTCTTCGGGCCTCATGAATTGCGCCCATCAATTGGGCTAGTCTTCAGGCCTTATAAGCTGTGCTCATCAGTTGGGCTTGTTGGTAGGCTCGCTAAGGCTTGGGTTCTTAACTACCAAAGATAAATTTTATAAACCTAACTACTCCCAAGTTTGGTAGGATAGTGAGTAAGTCGAGTGTCAATCAACAGGGAATGGTGTGCATTTATTTACCATCCAGCCTAGTTTACTACAACTTTATGAAAAAATGTAAAAATGAGAGATTTTGAAAAGGTTTTTCTAACAACTATGAAAACATGTAAATCTATGCTAACACTACTCCTAGAAAACAGGTCTTAGATTATGAATCAAGCCTAGACTATTGATTGTGCTAGATATGTTTGGTCAATTATCCATCTTAAGCTAAATAGTCAAGTGAACCATTTGAGGGCATAGAGTAAGGAAGGTGCATCAATCGTCCAGAGCACGATTAGGAACCAAGGTATACCTTGTCCAACGGTCATGAGAACACCCCGTACATGGACTGTAGCCTAATCCGTATAAGTGATTGAATCCCTAACTAGGTTATCCTTTACCCTAGAGTCTCAAAACAATCAAAGAAGTAAACTTTACATAGAAAGTAAGGTGTAGGTATTTAAATGGAAGTAGTGAGAAAGCATGTAAAATCTGCTTCAATTGCAACTCGAAAGTTTGTCACTAACAATCGGAAATACAATCAAAAGACCATCTATCTACATGGCAGCACAAGGAACACGAAGGTTGTCACAGGCCTTTAGCGATTCCATGCACGAACCAGTACATGAATTAAAAGGAAAGGCAGTAAATCCTACTCTACGTGGCTCTTAATGGCTTTCTAGTTCTATCACTAACCTAAAAGTGGCCAAAAAGGAACCCTTAAAACATAGACCAAACTATCTCTTACACCCTAAAGGGTTTATAAAGTTTAAAATTCAAAACGGGAAACTTTAGTAGAAAATATCGCACAGAAGATCGTCCCTATTGACCTAGTCGCCCCATAGGTTCCCCTGGTCACTGATTGGTTGAGGTTCCCATGAATTCTAAGATTCAAACTTCAGCATCCTTAACTTGGTTGCACCATAGGGTCTCACTGGTCAAGCTGCTGGCCAAGACTTACAGGAGCTCAGTCTTCAGTTCAGCTCAGAATCTTAACTTGGTCGCCCTGCATGGTCTCCTTGGTCGAGCAGTTGATCAAGACTCTCAGTAACTCTGGCTCAGTAAGCTTCAGTATCTCAACCTGGTCGCCCTTTAGGGTTACTTGGTCGAGCACTTGGTTGAAACTTGCAGCAATTCACTTTCAATCTGAACCTTTAAGTCTGCAGCTTGTAACCTAGTCACCCCTTGTGTTGTTGGTCGCACCACATGGTAGAACCATGTCTTCTTTCCTTTGGTGAGTTAAGGCACTAGAAGCTTGGTTGAGCATCTGATTTGGGCTTTGTGCATCCAAAATACTTCTTTGTCTTCTTACATTGCTTAAATCCTTGGTTTTAACTTGTTTTTCCTAAAACAT
Organism: Malania oleifera; assembly: GCF_029873635.1. Classification (NCBI taxonomy): domain Eukaryota; kingdom Viridiplantae; phylum Streptophyta; class Magnoliopsida; order Santalales; family Ximeniaceae; genus Malania; species Malania oleifera. The sequence goes on along the minus strand of NC_080422.1, from coordinate 38,535,967 downwards.
GAAAAAACCTTGCATAACTCCGAACTATGATAACAAAGGGTAAAACAACAACAACAACAGCAACAACAGAACCAAGCCTTAGTCCCACTAAATGGGGTTGACTATATAAATCCTTTTCCACCAATTTATGCGATCATGGACCATTTCTTTTGATAGATTCAAGGATATTAAATCCTTACTCACTATCTTCTCCCAAGTTATTTTAGGTCTACCCTTATCCCTTCTACTGCCCCCCCCCCCCCCCACAAGAACTAAGTCACTCTTCTTCACAGGTGCACTATGTGGCTTACGTTGCAAGTGTCCATACTATTTGAGTTGTCCCTCCCTTATCTTATCTTCTATAGGAGTTACACCTAACTTACCATGAATATGTTCATTCCTTAATTTATCTTTCAATGTTATACCAATCATCCATCGAAGCTTTCTCATCTCGGTAACTTTTACTTTTTGGATATTATGTTTCTTCGTCGCCTAACATTCCGATCCATATAGTATAACTTGTCTTATAGCTGTCCTATTAAACTTCCTTTTCAATTTTAAGGGTATTCTATGATCACATAGCACACTTAAAGAACTTATCCATTTTATCCAACCTGCTTTAACTCTATGCATTACATCATCTTCAAATACATAATAAATGCAGACAAAACAAAGGTAAATAGGGGCCTAAAATAGTACATTTTAGAGACACATCACAACCCTCAATTTACACTTTGCTAGTCCTCGAGCAAGGAAAAATATAAGAAACTAAAAAATCCTATCTACCTCCTCTTTTATGGGAAACACAGTTGAATTTACCATATGCAATAAGACTTTAAACCCCTAGGTGACCCTAGTGGACGAGTTATAGTCTTGTGAGAGTTTCCAGGGCAATATTCACAAACACCAATCTTTGTGAACATCAAACAAAATCACAAGTAACATCATCATGTCATTTCACATATAAGAATATAACCTAGTTACAAGCAGGCTCTTCCATACATTTGTTATACAAACAACTTCGAAGCAAACTACTCATACAAGTCTCAACAGTGTATAGCCATAAAGAAAAGCATAAATCATAGAGAATCAACCAGAAATTGCAATTCAGAGTTAGTATCATCATATAAATTCAAGTATAAATAGGCAATATCACAAGGCATGTGTAAAGTGAATGATTCATCACACTTAGGTTACCCTTGGAGGCCTACAGAACGGTCATCTTGACTCAGCCTCACAAATGTGATCTCAAAAGCACTATAGAAGATGGGTTCACTCTTGTATGTGAGGAAGACATGCATTCTTGGAATTGGTGTGATCCCAATAGGGGGTGTGAATTTTGGTTTTAAAAAACTATTTGACTAGATTAAACTTTTACACCAATTCACCACAGTTCAAATCCCATTCAGTATAAGGGCGTGTATGAAAAATGATGAAGCTATACGTTCAAACATACATGTGTGACATATTTCATTTAACTCAAATGTGTGCATGAAAATAATTAGGACAGTAAATAAACAAGCATACGCATATGGAAATTAAAGTGCAGAAAGTAAATGAGAGAGAGAGAGAGAGATGATATTTATTATCGAGGTTCAGCCAAACCAGCCTATGTCCCCACCTTGGGTATACCACCAAAGGATTACACTAACTCTACTCACTTAAATAGGCGGAGTAAAAGCTGTTACAACCTCTCCTTATGAGGCGAGGTAAACCCCAGTTCAATTACCAGGCTGAGCCCAACCAGTCTCCCTTAGGAGGTGGAGACACCCCAGTTCAATTTCCGGGCTAAACCCAACCGGTCTCACATATGGGACTGAGACTCCCCAGTTCAATTAACGGGCTGAACCCAACTGGTCTATAGATAACTTTTTTCGTACATATAAACGCACTTCTAAATACAAGCAAAGATGTACAATATTAAAAGCCTAAATGCATACACTCTCTCTATGATATGAGTTACGCTCAATAGAGAAAGGGTGCTTTCTCAAAACAATATTTTCAATCTTTGAGAAATGATGTGTATGATAAAATACTCAAAGATGTAACCCTATTAAAATTTTTTCCCAAAAATATATTTCAATACAAGTATAGGAGAACCTAGGGTTTGCCCTTCAAATAGTTTTTGCACAAATAATATGTATGAATATATGTAAATAATAAATATGTTCTCCAACAAATATTTTTGCAAATAAAAATATTTGGAAAATCTAGGAGTTAAACTCAAAGATATTTGTGCAATGAATATTATTTGAGCATTTGAATCTTGCAACAGAGGTGTAAAGATTCAAAGGCTACAAAGAGTTTTTCCCACAAAATATTTATCAAAGAAATAGTATGAGAAGAACTCTAAACCTACTCTCAAAAATAATTTTCAAACTAAAAGTTCAAAAGAGTAAGTGATTTTGAAAAATGAAATTCCAAAACAAAATAAAATGCTCTCTTTCAAAATATTTATCAAAGAGTGACAAAGAGAGTTTAGGAGAGTATAAAATTTACCCCGTAAATATTTTTGCAATGAAAAAGTAGTTGGGGAAACTTTGATTAACTAAAAAATTTTAGAGAAAAATTTGCTAATCAAAGTTGCTAATCTAAGAAAATGAATGGGTATATATAGAGTTTTAGGAAAATATGACCGTTGGGGTTATGGAGGTCATTTTAGGAAAAGATTAATGATGCTTAATTAAAGTTAACCTCATTTACCTGCGGTAAAAAATTGACCAACTCGAGAGGTTCGGTCGACCAAGGGCAAGGTTCGGTCGACCACTTTAATAAGTTCGGTCAACCAAGGCAAATTTCAACTATAGGTTTAGTCGACCATCTCAGGGGGATTCTGAACACTTCGTAGGTTTGATTGACCATGACTTAGGTCCTATTGACTGCTCGTATGGTTCGATTGACCAAGGCTAACTTGAACTACAAATTTGGTCGACCAAGTTTTTGGGGTGTTAGAAACTTTATGGTTTGATTGACCAAGGATGGTGAGTTCAAAGCAGAATGGTCGACAGAGGGAAGTCAATATGTTGACTTCGAACTTGTTCGGTCGACCGAGCCAATTTGTGCACACTGGGTTCGGTCGGCCGAGCCATGGTCAAAGGTTGACTCTATGGGCGAACAATGCTTCGGTTGACCGTGTTAGTATTACACACAATCGGTCAATCGACTGAGCATGCCAAAATTACAATTATGCCCTTGGGGCAAGTTCGATCAACTGAAGTGATTTAACATATAAAAGGTTGGTCAACTGAGGCTTTTTAATTTAGCCTAAAAATTTGATGTCGGTTGGCTGAAGGTCGACCAAAGTTACCTAAAGCTGTTCCAAAACCTTTATTTGATTTTAGTTTTTATTAAAGGGTTTTTGGTTAAACTCTTGGTGCCTTAAGGTCAGTTTACGGTTATATGAGCATTCAAGTCATATCATGCAGATGCATGCTTTATTATAGACCAAATAATAAGAGAACCTAAATACAATATAGATTAAAATGAATGTCTTCGTCTTTTGCTTTTCAGTCTTCATGGAATACGCCAGAATGATGATAAGCTTGAGGTTCCTCCTAGCTTCCACTTCCCTTTATGTGTATGTTTGAATTAAAGACATGTTCAATCACTAAATACATGCATAGGTTTTTCGATGATGACAAACGCACTAGAGAAAAATGGGGTTTAGCCTAAAACGGCTCCCCCTAAGAATATGCATAAATAAAAACATAAACAATATAGCGCAAGCATATTCACAAAAGAAGATATTACAAATAATCATGCATTTAAATTTTTGCGTTAAGGCACAAGCTCAAATAATTTATCCCTATATTATTTTCCCCTAAAAAAAACTTCCTTTTTGGTAATTTACCCTTATATTATTTGCCCCTAAAAAAACTTCCCTCTTGGTCATAAACATTTGCCCATAAAATTCTCCCCCTTTTGTCATAAGCAAATGGATTAAGCCAAGTAGAAAACATTTTGAGTATTTAAAATAGACCTCGAAAAGAGACCTCCCCCGTTTTGACATAATTTTTAATTTGCTTAGAAAAAATTCTCCCCCTTTTTATTTAAGAACATGGGCATATATATATATATATATATATATATATATATATATATATATAATATTTATAACTATTTAAAGGATATAGCAATGAAGCACATGAAAGCAGTATGACAAGTCATAAAAAGGTTAAATGACCTGTTAACATGATTAGACCAGAAATATTCTCAAACTATTAAAATTGAACCACTTCATAAGATCCGTGAAAGATTGAAGTTGACAACATACGGCAAATGAAAGCAATGATAAGTTTGAGCATAAAATTTGTTTAACTAGTTTGCATGCATTTTTATGTATAATTTATGAACTAGTTTGTTGACCTTATAGGTCACACCCAGTTTTGATTATGACAAATACTCTTAATTCTAATGGTTGTACTAAGAATTGCATGCAGGTTCACCTTGTGCACGCTTCAGGACTAAAAGACATATCATGATGGCGTGTGGTGTTCGTGCCAAAGAATGAAGATATATGTGTTGTATTTTGTATTCATTTGTTTATTTCTTCATTCTGGGATGTAATTTATTATGAACTGTGCACTGGTATGGCTTGTAATAACTTGCATCATGCATAGTAGGTAGGTATGCTCAAAACGACCATAGTTGGACCTTAAGTACCTATACTAAGAACATAAGTCCCCTACATCACTTATCATAATCAAGAGAATCAAAATAAGGCTAAAATGAACTTAATGAGAAAAGATGAGAGGGTTCGAGTGACTAAACCTATGTCGTGTAAAGCTGCTTGGGTGACCGAACCAGTCAACATGTTGTTTTGGTCTTCGGGCACCCGAACCTATTTTGAATGTATCTTCCTCGGGCACTTGAACGCTTGCCAGAGCGCTTTTCAACTACTCGAGCGACTGAACGTTTACGTTCAAAAGAGGGGTCAGGTGACCGAATTGCCTAGTTCGGTTAACTGAACTGTGAATCGGGCACCCGAACTATCGAACAATTGCTACTGACTTTGTTTCAGCCGACTAACTCATCCTTCAGGCACCTGAACCTCTAAAAGATGAATTTTTGAATATGTCTATTCGGGCACCCGAACCTCGCGAGTTAAAATATTTTTTTTATGAATTTTTAAATGGAGTAAAAAAGGTTAATATTCTTAATGGTCTTTTGAACAAATTTAATAATACCCACTATGTCCCCAACGGTCAAAAATTCCTTCTTGTCTATATATACTCATTCATTTGTCTTAATTAGCAAGGATTAGTATACTTGATTAAGGCAAAATTCTCACAACTTTCAAAATCCTATATTAGCCAAATACTACTTCCAAACATTCACAAACTCTTCATTATTGATTTCTCCAAAGCATTGTGAGTATCTTGTAAGGCTAGTGTGCTTAATCACAACTACTAGAACTCTCATTTACATTATTGTTTGATCGATTTTTATGAGAGAGTTTAGCATTAAAGTTCTTCCACCAATTTCATTTGATAAACCTAGTGTGGAAAGACTTTGAGGGTTGAGGTTCTTGCATTATTGTTGCAAGTTACCTAAACCTAGTTTTTGTGTGCAAAAATCCTTCTCAAAAGCTAGTGCTTCAAACAACTCTAGTGTGATTTGAATATTGGAATTTATTATTGAGTTTATGTTCTTGAACTTTCTTAGCATATTTTGAAACCTTGGTATGATATTGTATTACTTATATAGGGTGTTTCAAATATTGCTTGGGTATACACTCTAAATCTAAACTGAAAACTTATACGTGATTGAGTGTTTAAGCACACATTAAAGCACTGAGCATATTTACATATCATTCGTGCTTGCATTATTGATTGAGCTATATTGGTGCACAAATCTTATTTTCTAGAAGCAAATTTCCATGTACACATTTATAGACATTGATTGTATTCCAGGAGCAGGCCTGAAGAGGGAGAGTAGCCCCGTGGAATAGTCCCGGATTGGCTTAGACCCAGTTGGGAAAGCTAGGTGCGCCATCCTGTTAAGGCGTTTTGGTTGAGGTTAGCCCCTTGAATTGACCTAGTTGTATTAGGTGTCGCTCCACCCATTTAAGTGAGCATTATGGTGGCAATCTTTGTGCCGGTGTGGTCAAGGCGGGGACGTAGGCACAGTTGGCCGAACTCTGATAACATATCGTGCTTGTTCTTTACATTTATGCTCTTTACCTTTATTGCATGTGTAAGTTATGTGTGGATTAAGTAGACTCACCCTAGGTTGTATTGCACTGTTGATAAAACCTATGAATCTAGGTAATAAATTTTAAATACCCAATTCACCCCCCCCCTTTTGGGGTTGCAAAGTCACTTAGTAAAAGATCATGATGGCTCGTGTTAGTACATCCCCTTCATGTGAGGGAATATTGGTTACACACCCACCAGTATTCTGTGGCGATAACAATGCTATATGGAAATTTAGAATGACTGTATATATGAAAGCTTTAAATTGGAAATTTTGGAAAGTCATTTATTTGGGTGGTTGTGTGCCTATGAAATCTATTGGGTGTACTTTGTTCCTAAATCTAAGTATGAAATGTATGATCATGATAGGAACTTAGTATAGATAAATTTTGATGCCATGAATACCTTACTGCATGCTTTAGAATCTAATGTTTTATGTGAGGTTATGGCGTGCAGTAATGCTAAGAAGATTTGGGATGAACTTGAGAGGAGATATTGTGCATCCACGCAAAAGGAAGTCATCTCTCTATGCGAATCAGGCTCCACTAATCTCGAGGGAGGTAACCAGTGTTTTGTTGTATTTACTAGTGATGAGGTTATCTCGGTTCCTTCTCCTATAGTAGATAATTATGAAAATGATTCATGTGCTAATTTGAATGATGTCTAATTGTGAATCTTATGACAGTAGTGATAGTGAGAGCATGCCTACTTATGAAGAACTTCAAATTGAATATATTAGGTCTCATAAGTTACTTATTAAATCAAATAAGAAATATTCTATGCTGAAAAACAAGTATGATGCATGCATTAAAGAATGTGACTCAAAAGTTCTTGCTGAAAAAGAAAATAATTTGAAAATTAAAAGACTAGAAAGGAAGAATGAATCATTAGAAAATGAATAGACTGTTTTGAAATCTAGAGTTTCTAATGATGATAAAAAAACCACTTGATTGCAGATCTTGAAAATAAGGCAAACAATATGGCTAAGGAACTTATGAAACTTCAGAATGTTTGCAAAGGTTTTGGAAAGCTTAAAAATTCAAGATCTAGAGAAGAAAATAGAAGACCAATCTAAGATCATCTACACGTTCACTAGAGGCAAGGAAAACTTTGATAAATTGCTAGGTGCACAAAAAATGACCTTAGATGAGGAAGGTATAGGTTATAATGGGATTGAAAATAAGAAAAGAAAGAACCTATACATGGGGTACTTTGCAAGAGAATCAAAACATTATGCTAGTACCTCCTCTAGTCCCTACACTCACACCATATGCATCTTGTGTAAAAAGAAGGGGCACACTAAATTTGATTGCCCATTTAAAAGAAAAGGTGTGAAACCTAAACAAGTATGGAAAATTAAAGAATCACCAACTCCTAACCCATCGAAAATAAAAGGAATAAAAATGATATGGGTTGTTAAGAAAGAAAACCCCTTGAAATTCAAGGAAGAATTTACTCAAACCGGAATTACATGATCACACAATTCTTCCTCAGTAGTTAGGATTAGCTATAGGGGGTAGTGTTGACTAAAGGCTTAGGAAGTGGTTCGGGCTGAAAATGTAAAATCTTAGTATATGTCCACTATTTAAAATCTTATATACCAAGTATTTTGAAAAATCAAGCCAATCTGCAAATGCAAGTATATAACCAATCTGAACTTAATACATATATTCATTGATAAAAATATAAAATCATTGGCTATAGCTTAATTAAAATCCGCTTCCAAATGGACAAAAGCATCCTTGTTGGGTATAGAATTCTTAATGCTCAATTTCTGCTTGAACATACAAATCTTAAGTTAAGCATATTATGTCCATTGCACACATTTGAGTTTTAGGGAATCCATCTCGATATATATTAGTTAAACCTAAACTCATTTTTGAATATAAAAGTCCTAATCTTAGTTTAGTCATCACTCTTGGCTTGAAGCACTATTGATCATAAATTTCAAATATTTCTAGTGCTTATTAAAAGATTTTTTTTTTTTTTTCAATACTAGAGGCATCCACTAGGGGATTGTTAAATCAAAAAATTCCCTTTGAGCTTAAATTTTAAATCCTCTCATTGGTTTGTATCCTTGTTTCAAATTTGTGATCATACCTAAAGGATACTTTCTAATCACCAAAGAGCAATGTTCCAAAATTCACATTCTGTAATTGCTCTTTATCTAAATTGTTTGGATATATCCTCTTCCATGCAAATATCTTAAATCATGTCCATTCATTATAAATACTCTTTGAACATAACTTAATTTTAATTTTTCAAGAGTATTAATCCAAAATTTCTTTTATAAGCTCTCAAACATTAAATCAAATCCTTTAGAGCTACAACTTTGTGAATGAAGTTAAATGGCTAAAATGATTAATATAGGTTTCATTCTCGATGATAGAACAAAATTCAAGGAAACCTATGCACGAACCTTAATTTTCAAAGCCATTTGAACTTAGGCCTCTAACGTATTGTAAATCATAAGAAAAGAGGCAAATATAGGCTTAAAACTCTCAAAGAAATATTCATTGTGACATGTTGGTCTGTTAAGCCTAAGAACTTAAAGCCAAGCATATATCATTAAAAATCCAGATCTCTTGGCTAAATGATTTGAAAAATAAGAAAAAGACATTAAATGAGTCAAGTGCATAATTGAGGGGGAGCATATATTCTTTCATGGTTATATTTATTAAAATGTTCTCAATTTTTACCTATGCTTATATGTTCGTATGCTCCTATGAGAACAACTCTGCACTAATCTCATAACTTTCCATTGTTAGTTACCGGTCATGTCATATGTTGGATAGTTCACTTCTTTTATGAGTTGTTGATTGAACTACTGGAAAGCATACTTGTGTTGAAAGCCTCCTGCATGGCGGATGCAGTGATATAATTTGCATTCTAGTTATGGATATTAGGTTGTTGCTTGCTTTATATGATTTATGTGTTGAAAATAACCCATTATTAGGTGCAAGTTTTTTTTTTTTGGGAAATGTCTTCTTTACAGCCGGCATGCTACCGAAATTTCTGTAGACATTTGCCCAAAAGGCTGAAATGATTGAATATCTTGTGTGCCAATGAAATTTGATCTTAGATTTTAAATATTTACGCTTGTCTTATATGCTTTAAACCCTTAAATTCCTTGGAGCTGGTTGGGTGTATATATTTAAAATGCTTTGATTTCGGTAGGTTCTAATAGAGTAATCACATTTTTAGACAAAATGCTGTCAAAAATTTTTAAAATCATTGCACATAACTTTATATCATTTCTAAGTGCTAAACTTCTTAGAACTTGAGTTGTGTTTCTAAAATAATTTTTGAATTTTACTCAAGTTGATTTATAAAGATAATGCATACTCTTAGGGGGAGTCACTTCACATTAAAATCATTAGGTCCTAAGAAATAGAAATGCTTTGTTCTTTCGTTGTATACATCATTTGGCAAATACATTAACTAGGTGATATCAATGTGCATGTTTTGACAAAATTTTTATTTGATATCATGCTCATTTCAAAACAACATGCCTTTACAAAAATTAGCATTCTTATCAATTGGTATGTTAATAATGGGTAGCCTCACTATCACGCATGTATAACACTTGGTATCAGGCTGACATGTTTTCATTGTACTATGCCCTGTGGAAATATGTGCTTGTTTTGGCAAACAAAATATGATATGATAAAATTTATGTGAAAATATTTTTGAAAGGATGAGTGAAAGCCAAATGAAAATTTAATTTTCATCCTTGCATAATCATCCATTGGGGGAGTATAGAACTTTAAAATTGTCAACATGCTGAACGCTACTCTCACTTCCTTAATGAACATTCTGTTTAGATTACTTAATTGAAATTTGCTACATATTGTGTATGGAAACTCCAAACAGGTCACTTAGGTACAGGGTTATGATTGGGAATACTCTATTTTCAAACGGTGTGCTGCTGATTTTTTTTCTCCCAATATACCTTTAGTGTCTAAATGACATACTTTGCCTTCGCGTCTTAGTGTTTAACCCTTTTTGTCATTGCCAAAATTGGGAGAAGAGGTAAAAGTGGGGTAAAACTGTGTTGTGCTTAATTTTTCTTAATCTTTTATTACCCATTACTCGACCATCAGCTTGACCATCAAGACCCTGAGGCGTGACGAAGTTAAAGACATTGAAGATTCGAATCCTTGACTTCCCATGAATCTAAACTAGGGGGCACATAAGAATGATAGAGGAGCAACTTGGTCGACAACGATGATCTTCTATGTGAGATTTGCTACAAAATTTCCCAATTTGCAAAACAAACCTTGTAACCCCTAGATCCTAAAAGTAATCACTACGAACACAAGCTCTGGGTTCCTCTTTGGCCGCTTTTAGGTTGGTGAAAGACCTAGGAAGTCATTGAGAGCCATGTTAGAGTAGGAGTAGAGTAGTTTTAGTTCGTGTATGGAGTTTCTGATAGTCTGTGACAATCGACGGCGTTCATATAACAACCATGTATTTTAGGATATCGTCTTGTACTTCTCGCGTTAGTGACAGATGTTTTGAATGATAAAGGGATGACATTTTTAATCATAATTTCATTAATTGCTTTCCATTTATTTTCTGTATGTTTGATGAAGGATTGCAGATAAGGATAAGCACTGCTACATATCAGTTAGAGGGAAATAGTCGGCAACGGAACCATGGAGGTGTTCGTTATCATTGAGACGGGGAATACTCTGGTTCCTAACTATGCTCCAGATGGTTGGTGCACCCTTGCAACACTATGCCCTTGATCGCCCCTCTCCTGCTTTGGCCCACTTGGGTTAGTACTTCTATGGAAGTCTGGATGAGTGTAATTATAAGCATGGCGTCCAGTGTTCGGTTCGAACCACGGTATAACTTTGTAGGAGTAGCGTAACTTAGAAATTTACTTGCTTTCCAATAGTGTAGATTTATTTGCTTCCACTTACATGCTTTCTAGTAGTTGTTAGATAATCACCATTGCAAAATACCATCTTTCACTTCTTTTTCATAACAAGGCTTTAGTAAACTAAATTGGAAATGGTTTATCTGTGGATCGATACCCGAATTACCCACTTTCTATTAAGCTTAGGATAGTTAGGTTTTATAAATATTATTTTTTGGTAGTTAAGGACCCAAGCCTTGGCAAGCCTACCAAATTTTGGTGCCGTTGCTGGGGACTTGGCTACGGTTATAAGCCAACTTCCGCTTTAGAGTATTATTGCCTTATTCTTTTGATTTGCTGTCCTTTTATTTTCGCTTTCTTTGTTAATTTCTATTTTCTTTATTTTGTTTTCTATTTTTGAAGTCTGAATCTATGTGCTTGCAAGTGTGTATGTTTGGTTTGCGTGCTTTGGAACTCGAGACAATTCGCAAAGATCTTGAGATTGAAAAATCCTATAGGTCCCTTAGGAAACCTATCTCTAATCTGGAGAAGACTGAGTCGTCTAAACTGAACGTAATGGTTGAAGATAACTCCTCAATTTGTCTTGAACAAATCTCGGAACCCTATGCTCCCCACCTACCTATGGTGGGAGAGCAGCACCTTCAGCCTCTTAGGGACTACTTTGTACCTAATGAATACACATCGCTGTCTTGCATCTAGTTCTCAGATGTTCAGGCGGCACAATTTGGGATAAAGACTTCAATGATCTTGATGCTGCCCAACTTTCATGGGAACTCTATTAAAAATCCTTATCAGCATATAGATGAATTCTTGAAAATTTTTCCGCTATCTGCAGACCTAATTTCAGTGATGATGCTCTCCATCTTAGGCCTTTCCCGTTCTCTTTAAAGGATATGGCCAAATACTGGTTGACGTCCTTAGAATCGAATTCGGTGGCCAATTGGGCCACCATGCAGCATGAATTTCTTAAAAAGTACATCCCAATTGGGAAGACTAACCAGTTTCAGAGATCCATCACAAGTTTCTTACAGATGGATGGGGAACTCTTTTTCAATACTTGGGAGCGTTTTAGGGACTTGGTCAGAAAATTCTCACATTGGTAGGCTCGCCAAGGCTTTGGTCCTTAACTACCAAAAATAATATTTATAAAACCTAACTATCCCAAGTTTCAGTAGAAAGTTGGTAAGTCAGGTATCGATCCATGGAGACTTGAAGCATAGTTATTAAACCATTTCCAATCTAGTTTACTAAAGCCTTGTTATGAAAAAGAAGTGAAAGATGATATTTTGCAATTGTGATTGTCTGAAAACTATTGGAAGGCATGTAACTAAAAGCAAGTAAATCTATACTACTGGAAAGCAAGTAAATTTCTAAGTTACCTTACTCCTACAAAGCGATATTGTGGTCCGAATTAGATGCTGGATGCCATGCTTCTAACTATGCTCATCCAAACTTCCATAGAAGTACTAACCCTGAGTGGGCCAAAGCAAGAGAGGGGCGATTGAGGGCACAGGGTAGTAAGGGTGCACCAACCGTTCGGAATATAGTCGGGAACCAAAGTATTCCCTATCTCATTGATAATGAACACCATCGTGGCTACGCAGCCGTCTATTTCCCTTTGACTGATATGTAGCAGTGCTTATCCTTATCCATAATCTTTCATTAAACACACAAAAAGTAAATGAAAAGCAGTAAATATAAAGCAGTAATTGAAAGCATGAGAAAAAAGATCATCCCTTTATCATTCCAAAGGTCTGTCACTAACGCCAGAAGTTTAATGGGAGATCCTGATGAGTCCCTAAAATACATGATTTTAGACCCTCATTTATCTTTTCTTATTCTCATTTTATTATATATTTACCCAGAGTTATCATTGTTCAGAGCTATGCAAGGTTTGTTTGTCCTTTTAGAAAAAACAGGTTAAAACCATGCAGTTAGGCATTACAAGAAGATAAGGAGGATTTGGAGGATTCAAAGCTTGAATTCAGACATTCAGCCAAGCTCCAGAAGATTTCGATCATAAATGGACAATAAGATGATGCTTGACCATGTGGCGTAACTAGAAAACCACAGGGGCAACTTAATCTTCCACTACAAAATCCAAGATTCAAACTAAGATCAGAATGCTGCAAGGTTCGACCACGAGCTTGACCAAGTGACCCGCTAGGATGACTACGTCAAGATACTAAGACAAAACTTAAATTCAGAAGTACTGACAGTCTCGACAAAGTGTTTGACCAAGAGACCTTCGGAGGCGACTATGTGGAGATACTGAGATTTCTTGAAGACCGAGATACTACAAGTATCGACCATCTACTTGACCAGCAAGACCCTGAAGCACGACGAATTCAAAGACATTAAAGATTTGAATCCCTATTTTCTCGCAAGATTTGACCAGTGCATGCACAAGAATGATAGAGTGACTTGGTCGACAACGGCGATCTTCTACGCGAGATTTGGTGTAAACTTTCCTAATCTATAAAACAAACCTTTTAAACCCTAGAGCCTATAAGTATTTGCTATGAACACAAGCTTTGGGTTTCTCCTTGGCCTCTTATAGGTTAGTGAACGACCTAGGAAGTGAGTGAAAGCTAAGTTAGAATATGAGTAGTGTAGTTTTGGTTCGTGTATGGAGTGTTTGACAACCTGTGATAACCGGCGGTGTTCATGCAACAGCCGTGTATATTAGGATCTCCTCTTATACTTCTAGCATTAGTGACAGACATTTGGAATGATAAAGAAATGATCATTTTACTCATGCTTTCATTTACTGCTTTCAATTTACTGTTTTCGGTTTACTTGCTGTGTGTTTGATGAAAGGTTGTAAATAAGGATAAGCACTGCTACGTATCAGTCAAAGGGAAATAGTCAGCTATGGAACCGTGGAGGTGTTCATTATTATTGAGATAGGGTTTACTCCAATTCTTGACCATACTCTGAATGGTCGGTGCACCCTTGCTACCCTGTGCCCTAGATTGCCCCTCCAGCTTTGGCCTGTTTGGGTTAGTATTGCTATGGAAGCCTAGATGAGTGTAGTTAGAAGCATGGCATCCAGTGTCTGATTTAGAGCACAGTATTGCTTTGTAGGAGTAGAGTAACTTAGAAATTTACCTACTTTATAGTAGTATAGATTTACTTGCTTTCGTTTACATGCTTTCCAGTAGTTGTTATACAATCACCATTGCAAAATACCATTTTTCACTTCTTTTTCATAACAAGGTTTTAGTAAACTAATTTGGATATGGTTTAATACTTGCGCTTCAAGTCCTTGAGGATCGACACCCAACTTATCCACTTTCTACTGAACTTGGGATAGTTAGATTTTATAAATATTATTTTTGGTAGTTAAGGACCCAAGCCTTGGCGAGCCTACCAAATTTTGGCACCGTTGCTGAGGACTTGGCTACGGTTATAAGCCAACTTCCACTTTAGAGTATTATTACCTTGTTCTTTCGATTTGCTCTCCTTTTGTTTTCACTTTCTTTGTTAATTTCTATTTTCTTTATTTTATTTTCTATTTTTGAAGTCTAAATCTGTGTGCATGCAAGTGTGTCTGTTTGGACTGTGTTCTTTGGAACTCGAGACAATTCATATAGATCTTGAAATTAAAATATCCCATAGGTCCTTTAGGAAACCTATCTCTAATCCGATGAAGGCTCAGTTGATTGAATTGAAAGCTCTGGCCGAAGATAACCCTCTGGTTCCTACTGAACAAATCCTGGAACCCTATGCTCCCCACCTACCTGTGATGGGAGAGCAACACCTTCGGCCCCTTAGGGACTACTTTGTACCTAATGCATACACCTTACCATCCAGCATTTGGTTCCCGGATGTTTAGGCGGCGCAATTTGAGATAAAGACTTCAATTATCTCGATGCTGCCCAACTTTCATGGGAACTCTTCGGAAAATCCTTATAAGCATCTAAATGAGTTCTTGGAAATTTTTTCCACCATCTACATCCCTAATTTCAGTGATGATGCTCTTTGTCTTAGACTTTTCCCGTTCTCTCCAAAGGTTAAGGCAAAGTATTGGCTGACGTCCTTAGAACCGAACTCAGTGACCAACTGGGCCACCATGCCGCATGAATTTTGTTAGTTTTGGTACAATCCCAAGAGGGGGGGGGGTGAATTGGAGATTAAAAAATTTCCTCCTAGCTTCCACTAATCCAGTAGCAGTATTATGTAACCTAGGGGCAGTCTAAATGTATATGAAATTGCACATATGATATTTAGAACAAGCACCACAATTTCCATATTTCTCAACCAAAAAGTAATTATGTGCCAATCAGATATGCAATATATTTAGTAGGAAATTTAAATCAAGCATAAAGCAAAATATAATGCAAGAAATGTATACTTGATACCGAATATGATATCGGGGTTCTAGACCAATCCTGCCTACATCCTCGCCTTGGCACACCCGCATAAGGATTACACTATAAACTTACTTAATGGGTGGAGCGGCACCTAAACAACTAGGTCAATTAGCATAGGGCTGACCTCAACCTTTACATACAATCCTTACTGGGCTGGATTAATGCCCCCTCAAGCCACTCCTGGAATACAACAACATTTTTCACAATATAACAGGGTAGAGTGATTATGCTTCTCAATCAAGCAGATATATACCAAATGTAGTCAATCAAATGCTCATTAACTATCTAGGTAAATGTAAGCTCAGTGATGTGTATTTTTGTGCAAGCCACACTCAACAAGATATGATCACAAGAATGCTTAAGAGTGTTCTAATTAAGCTATTTCTTTGAAACAAGTTATATCAAATCTCAATAATGAATTAGAGTTTCAAAGATGCTGCAACAATATTCAAATCAACTCAAAAATATTTTCTTCAATGAAATATGCTCAAGAGTTGTTTGAAAGAATAATATAGCTTGTAAAAATGTTTGCACAACAAAATATAGCTATAGGAATCTTGCAACGACAATGCAAAGATCTTCAAGCTATTGGGTTTTTCCCAACACAAGATTTATTAAGTAAAATCCGTGGGATAAACCTTGCTTAACTCCCCAAAATCAATACCAATCAACCAAGCAAAGTAATGGGAGCATGAGCAATAATACTAAGCAATAACATAAGAAAGAACTCTCACAAAGCTAAGATTAATCAAAGGAATGAATGTATGAGAGTATTTGGAAGTGTTATAGGCAAAATAGGATTTTGAGTTTGAGAGAATTTTGGCTAATGATTTTTCTTAATCTCTGCGTAATCCTCACAAATGAACTCATATTTATAGATAAAGGAAAAAATATAACCATTTAGGACATGTAGGGTATTATTAGGAATTTTTTAAAACACATTAGAAAAATTAACCCTATTTAAAGCATTTTAACCTCGGTAAATAATTTGCAACCCGAGAAGTTTTGGGTGGCTGAACTTTAGTTCGATCGCCTGAATAAACTCAGCTCAAAATGCCATTTTTAATGGTTTGGGTGTCCGAGTTCAAGCTTGGTTGGCTGAATAAAAGTCAGAATCTTTCTATCCGTGATTCGAGTGCCGGGGTCTAAGTTCGGTTACCCAAATACAGGTATTCGGTCGCCTGAGGCCTGTTTTGAACTAAAATGTTCGGTAGCCCGAGTTGGTGAAAAGTGTCCTTTTAAGGGTTCAGTCGCTTGAGAGAGATAGGATCATTTCTGGTTTGGTCGCCCGAAACCACGTCAACCCATTGACTTCTTAGCCTTTTGGGTGCCCGAAGTGTTTTGAACACAATGGGTTAGGTCACCCGACCTCCCACAAATTTTCCCATTAAGTTCATTGTTGACCTTATAGGTCACACCCTGGTTTTGATAATGACAAATACAATTGTATTTAATAAATATCTAGTTCATGTGCAGGTTTATATTATCATATCTTCAGTGGCACGTGAAAGCTCAAAGCTTGAAGACAATTTCATTCTTTTAATTGTAATCATTTTCAGTGAAATTTGTCTGTAATAGTAATTAGGGTTCTTCGGTTTGTAATAAGCTCACACACACATCACATGCATGATTTAATTTGTAAGCTCAAACCGAACCATAGAAAGACCTTAGGGTGAACCTTCGGTCGACCGACACCAGACTTTTTTTATGTTTCGAAATTGGACCCCAAGTGATCTTAGGACACGCACATATGCACATATGTTTATTAGGCACTTGAAATAGACTTATTTGGATCAATTCGGGACCGAAATGTACACTTGGTGCACTTTCGGTCGACCGGCCAACTCAGTTCAAATTGGCCCGGTCGACCGAAATCGGTCTGGGTCAACTGTTTGACCCGGTCCCGGTCGACCGAGACGATGCAATTCATTTACCCTCGGTCGACCGAACCTCTTGGGAGTCAACATTTTGACCTCCCGGTCGACCGAGCACTTTTGTACTCCAACTACCTGGTCGACCGAAGGGTCTTGGGAGAATTCCCAATGGCCTAGTCGACCGAGCCCTGTAGTTCAAAAAGGCCCCGGTCGACCGAACCTCGGAAATTTGGCAAATCGCCCTCTCCGGTCGACCAAGCCACTCAGTTCAAAATTGCCCTGGTCGACCGAGCTACTTGAGTCCTGGTCGACCGAACCATTTCTGGTCGACCGGACCTCTCGGGTTGCTCCCATTTTTTACCGCAGTTAATAATTTTTTAACGGGGTTAAATTATCTTAAGTGCCATTAATCTTTTCCAAAAATCCCTAATAAGTCCCCAACGGTCAAAATTTTTAGTATGTCTATATATACTCCTTCATTTGGTGGTTTAAGCATGGATTAGCAAAAAGATTAAGAAAATTTCTCTCAAGCCAAAATGCTCATTTTTGCCTCTCATTACTCACACTTCTTTTGAAACTTACTCAAGCTTACCTTCTTCATCTATCTAAATCATTTGTAAGTGTATTGAGTATTATTGCTTAGAGGTTAGCTCTCCATATTGTTGCATATTTGAATTGATTTTTGAGAGCATAACCTAAGTCTTCTTAGGAGGCCTTGCCAATAAGTCTACCCTAAGAAAGACTTGTGGTGACTTCCCAAGTATTGCATTATCATTGCAAAATCTTTGGAAGTGTGTATTTGTTTTGATTTGCAAAAACATATTTCAAGCTTGCTCAAATATCTTGTGGAATTTATTGAACTATTTGTGAAAAGATATTTATGCTTGTTACACTAATCTTTGTGATATCATTTATATAAGTATATATATATCATCTGCCGAAAACAAAGATTATATATATTTTGCAATCCAAGCATATACACATTCGTATGATTGACACATTCTATTGATTGATTATGTTGAGGATTGTTTGATACTCTGTATGAACACGCTTAATTGAATATTTTAAAGTACACAGATTATTATTGACACTCTCACGTGCGTACTTCACTGATAGAAAAATTGTTTGAGAGTCGAACCATCTAGACCACACTGAGCTTATATTAATTAAATCATCTGTGGTGTTTGTGTGTGTGCGCATTTGTGGTACAAATCTGCTTTACATGAAAGCACTCTTGTATTGTACCTTTGATTGTAAATCTGAGAGATTCCAGGCGTGGCCTGAGGGGGCGGTAATCCAGCCCGGTAAGGATTGTTGTAAAGATTGAGGTCAGCCCTGTGGTAATTTGACCTGGTTTGTATAGGTGCCGCTCCACCCGTTTAAGTGAGCAAGGTATTGTGATAATCCTTGTGCTGGTTAGCCAAGGCGGGGACGTAGGCAGTTGGCCGAACCTCGATAACATATCTGCGTGTCATCTTCTCTTTACTGCTTTCTGGTGCTTGGATGAGTGTTTAAACTGCTTTATTTAATTTCTGGTATATTTAACTTATTTGCACTAGATTGACCCTAGGCTTGTGAACATATTGCTGCTAGGAGGAATACCTAGAAGATAAAATTTAAAAATACCAATTCACCCCCCCCTCTTGGGTTCACGGTAAAGCCAACATTCATTTTCACTTCAATTAATTACCCTGATATGTTAAGTAATTTTGGGGACATATAATGTGCTTGTGCATGGACCTAAAGTCTTTCTAGAGTCATTTGAGGACACTGAAAAAATCCAGCGTTAGTTGATCGGTGCCCCAAGGTCATTCAATCTCTATGGTCAATCTACGGTCATTTTGAGCTTACAATTACTACATGCATAAAATGCAGAGATTATTACAAACCGATATAAATTATGACAGACCCAAATATAAAAAATGCATTTACAAATGAAGCATAAGCAGGTCTTCTTCTTTTGCCCTTCATTTTCCCTTTGAATATGCTAGGAGTATGATCTTCAAGACTTTCAGGCTTCCATCAATTCTTTCGTATGTGTGTGTACTAAATTAATGACCTGTTCAAGTACTAGGCACACACATTAGTAATATGAAGTTTGTCATAATCAAAACTAGAGATTGGACTCAAAAAGTCAAAAAATTTCTTAAAAAGTATTTTTCGATTGGGAAGACTAATCAGCTTCAGAGAGCCATCACAAGTTTCTTACAGATGGATGGGGAACACTTTTTCAAGACTTAGGAGTGCTTTAGGGGCCTGCTCTGTAAATGCCCACATCACCAGGTCCCTAAATGGAAATTAGTGCAAACTTCCTACGAAAGGTTGGTTGAGAGAGATAGGTCTATGGTTAATGCGTCGTGCGGAGGTACTTTCCTCACAAAGCACGAAAACGAAGCTTGGATTCTTTTTGAAAATTTGGCTAAGAATTCTTAGCGGCATATGGTAGCAACATAGACTACCCAATCCACCAACTTCGACACCTAAAGGAGTCTACGATTTGATCGCAAAACAGGACCTAGCCCCGACTCTGTAAGCTATATCTAAAAAATTATATCAATGCTTGTCCTTAGGACTGCATACTACATGTGCAAAGGTTTGTGCAATTTTCTCTGACCCTTCACATACATATTATAATTGCTCGCATGCATACTCACAGCCTGAGCTTGTGGAAGAGGAAGTAAAGGCCACTCACAATTGGAACGATAAGCCATCCAACAACCCTTATTTAAATACCTACAATCCTGGGTAGAAACAATGAACTAACTTCTGCTAAAGCCCGCAAGATCTGGGTTTTCAAAGCCAAATATCTTAACAACTAATTTTGTGCCTCTACGCCCATATCAAAATTTCCAAAATCATCCGGACTCAACCCTAGCCCTTCAACCATTTAGCAGCCGCCTCCACCTTAATCCAAATATGATTCATTTCAAGAGATGGTGTTGGCAACCCTTTAGAGAATCAAAGCTGACCATCAAGTGGACCGAAAACTCCTTCACTCCCATTCCCAATCTATAGCAAAGTTAGAAGCCACCATGGGGCAGCTAGCTGCTACTTTAAGTCGGAGGGATGAGGGTAAGTTACCAAGCCTGCCTATAGAAAAACCTAAGGGACGATATGGGGTGGAATGTGAATTGAAATATGGTCCCTCGTCATACTCTGAGCAAGCCCAGGTGGGACCACCTTCCAAAGTAGCAGGATGATAGATGAAAAAGGTAAGGAGCAATCAAGCAAGGGAAAAAAAATAAAGAGATAAAACTTGAAGCCAACACTGATTCATGCACACTCTCTTCCTTTAGTCAAGAACAAAGACCATTGAGTCTCACGCCTACCACTAGAAGAACCACACCTCATTTCACCCCTATAGGGCTTTTCACGTCTACCCAGTTACACATCTGGCTTCCCTACTTGCAACCTCTATATTTAGGAAAGAAACTTCCACAGAGTCCATCTGGGATATGTTTAAATGAGTGAGAATGGATAAGCCTCTCCTCGATGACATTAAGCAATCACCTGCGTTCATAAAATTACTTAGGGACTTGTCAATGTAGGGGATAAAATCCAGGGTGCACATAGATGGTTTGGTTAAGCAAGCCGAGCATATGAGTGCCATAATACTAAAGCACGTTGTTCCTAAACTAAAAAGACCCTGGCTCACCTACTATTTCGAGTGTAATTGGAAATTACACCATTGATGGGGCCCTTCTAGATTGAGGGGCAAGTGTGAACTTCCTTTCATCCTCGGCCTATCAAAAACTTAACATAGGAGTGTTGCGACCCACCTTGGTTTCTTTATGCCTTGTTGTTCGATCTCTTAAGCAACCTTGAGGTGTGGTAGAAGACGTCATAGTCAAGGTAGGAGATTTCCATTACCCAGTTGATTCATCATTTTAGACATGGAGACTTCAACAAACATGATGCTTGTCCTTTTGGGACGACCATTCCTAGCCATAGCTAACGTCTGCATCCAATGTAGGACAGGGATTATGGACATTTCATATGACCATAAGCAACATAGGCTGAACATATTTAATGCCTCCCAACATCCACTAAATGCCAATCCAAGTTGTGGATGAAGACGTGATGTATAAAATTGTTAAGGAAGCAATTCCTTCAATGCTATGGAAATACCCTTGGGATAGTACACTTCAACTTTATAGCCCTACCACTACTGAATTTGTGGACCCTTTTGAGCAATTTATAATAAAACAAGAGTGGGTTCCCAATTCTGAACATAAGTTGGGGGTATGTAACTTCGGGTGTGACGAAGAAAAAAGAGAAGCCAATGCTACTTGGGAACTAGGATGAGTTTAAATTGAGCATCAATGCGTTTGGCAGAAGACGATAAACTTAGTGCTTCCATGAGGCAACCCTATATTTTTTTGTTTTTTTAGTCCATAGAATATTTAGATTAGATTAAATAAGGTTTAGTATTTTTAGAGTAGGATTTAAGATAATCTGGGGGCGCAACAGTGAGGGTGAACATCATAAATATGGGTGACTAGGTCCATTCTTTGCACTCTGCTGAAACTTGAAATACCGAGAGGCTCGACAGGGGTAGTGACCAGCACTATGCACTGGTGCGCTCTAGTCGAAAAAGTCAAACTCATTTATAATCCCATTTCATTCCAGACTTTTCAACTCCCACCATTGTTACCTCCTGGTTGATCCTCGTCACTCACCTCAAAACCCTAGTCGCTCATGTCTAACCCCCACCTCCATCTCCTTGCCACCTGTCCGACCATCACGTCAAGCTTCGATGAGCACCTTTTGTTGTCCTTAGAAGGCTTAACATCCTGTTTTGATACTAACAAACAAGTGAAACTTAACATATTTGGTTAATTAATGTCATTTCAAGACTCAACTATGAGAACGCAAGGTTAAGTGCTCACAAAGCTTGTATTCCAAAGAATGAATATCAAATAAAGCTTAGTGCATGGATTACTTAAAGCATGAATTCAAAGATAAAACTTGAAGATCATGAGAGCATTGATATTAAAGAAAAAGCTTCAATAATGAAAGCTCAAAGGATCATTGAAGCTCAGCAACAAAGAGAAATTAAAGAAATGAAGAGAGTCTATAGGAGATGTATTGTAAGTACTTCGAGTATTTTCAAATTATGAAATTTCATTTTGAAGCTCATTAGGAAAAAGAGACTTAGAGACCTTAATTTTAAAACTAAGAACATATTTTTCAAAGGGAACAAATTGATATTCCGATAATTAAGAAGCAAAGAGAGTGAATACAAAAATATTTTAAACACTAGATTTTTACTTGACAGAAGCCTGACTGAAGGTCATCAGGCTACTGTCTGGGTCTTGAAAGGCGCCGGAAATTTCAAAATGAGAAGCCTGACAAGGTTTCGTCAGGCTACTATCATCCTTCTACCTCTTTGTTTTTTAAAAAACTAGGTTATTTAGTGATAGGCGCCTAGCCCCAAGGTGATAGGCAACTGCCACCCTACCACCTGTTGTAATACACCCAAGATCAATTAATTCAATTACCAAGAATCAATTATAGCACTTATACTCTCTCAATTGCTCTCAAACTCTCAAGCGCTCTCTCACTCTCATCTTGCACAAAATTTTTGAGGCTTTGCTGACTCTCAATCTCTAATCTTGTGCTACAATTATAATTCTTTCATCCATTAAAAGACCTATTACACTCTTTGAGCTTTAATCTAAATTTCATTATTGAATTGCTTTGAAGTATATAGTTCTGAATTTATATCAATTTGCTCTTTAAGAGAATGTTCTTGTACACAGCTATCATTTTGTATTCTTGTAGTGTTTTTGACAATTCCAGGATTGTTAGATCGTTGGCTAAGTGTGGGGGATCGCTTAGAAATGTCCTTCTCTAGCCTAATTGAAGGAGTGACCGAGTGAGGGGATATCACTTAGAGAGGCAGAATCTAGCCTACTGAAGGAGTGTGTAATGGTGTTGTTCTGCTCGGAAATGAAACTGATATAGTGGAATCCTTTGGTGGTTTTCCAAAGGCGAGGATGTAGGTTGGGAATAAGCCAAATCTCGTAAAAATCCCAGTGTCACTCTCTTTCCCTTACTCTCTTTATTTTCAGCACATATAAACTGCGTTGCTGTTTGAAATTCATTAATCTTAAAAACTACGTGGTTTGGATTTCAAATAAAGTTGAACTATAATTTGTTTTTGGGCTTGCAAAAATTGGAAGGAAGTACATTGGTTAATCAATATTTTGCGAGAATCGTAAGGGAGTACGTTGATTGGTTAACACCCCAAAACCTATTAACTAAGGTTTATTTGAAATCTGAATTTTGGGAAGAGTGTGGATGTTTGTTTGAATATAAATTTGAGAAACAAATTTCACAAATAAATGGCTTGTTTCAAAATTTCATTCACTACAGGGTTGCAAACAAACTAAACATCTTGATTGAATATTGTGTAGTTAATTGATTGGTTGCTTACTTTGTGATTAATTGGTTTGAGTGGTTGATTGAATGTTTGTTTGTGTTGTGGTTGTGGATTGAATAAAAGGCTTAAGCTTTTTTTGTATTTTGAACAAATCAATAAAAGGTTAAGACTTTATTAAAAACAAAAATAATTTTAAAAGAAATTTTAAAACCCAATTCACCCTCCCTCTTGGAACTATACCTTAGTTTTCAATTGGTACCAGAGAGGGGTTATAGAAAATATTAATTAGTAGCTATACAAAGATCTTAATGGAAAACTTAGGCATAGCTCCCTTTGGAGAAGGACAATTCTTAACTAGGGCTCCTCTCTTTTGTGGTTTAAACTATACATTTTGGAAACAACGTATGAGGATTTATCTTGAAACTATGGATTGGAGTGCTGGGGAGGTTGTCATGGATGGTGACCTAATTCCCCTAAAACTAGTGGATGGAAAATAAGTCCCTAAGGAGAAAAAGGACATGACTAAAGTAGATCACAAAATGTTGCAAGTAAATTCAAGTACTATCAATGTTTTGTATTATACTCTAAATATTAATGAATTCAATAGAGTCATAGCTTGCAAAACAGCCAAAGAAATTTGGAATAAGTTAGAGGTAGCCTATGAAGGAACGATAGCTGTAAGAGATAATAGGATCGATATGCTCCCCTTAGCGAATATGAAGCCTTTAGGATGAATCCCAAAGAATCAATTAGTAGTATGTACACTAGGTTCACCCATATTATAAACTCCCTCAATGCACTCGGAAAGACATACACAACCTATGAGATGATTCAAAAAATTCTTAGAGGGCTGCCACTAATATGGGAACCAAAAGCCACAGCAATAAATGAAGGAAGAAATCTTAAAAACACTTCCCTAAATGAACTCATAGGTTCTCTCCTCACATATGAAATGGCCATGAATGAAAGAAGTGGAAAAACTAAAGCTCAAGAATCCATGGCTTTGAAAACAACAAATAAAAGCTTTAGTGATGATGAAGAAGAGATAAATGGACATGAATTAACCTACATATCCATGAAACTTGCTAAAATCCTTAGAGGAAATAATAAATTTACAAGAAAATCAAAATCTAAATAAGAAGAAGAAGAAGAAATTAGCAAGAAGAAAGCAAGAAATAAAATTCCTACAAGTTATAATTGCAATAAAGTTGGATATGTAAACTAGAATGTCCACTACTTTAGAAAGATTCTAAAAAGAAAAAAGAAAAAAGGCCATAAGAGCCACTACTTGGGATAATTTGAGTACAAGTAGTTCGGAATGTGAATCAAGTGACCAAAAAGTTGCTTACACTTGCTTTATGGCATGGAATGAGGATGAAGAACAAAGTTCCTCACCCAAATCAGTTAATGGTTATAGTAGTGATTCATCTAAGAATCCAATGATGAGAGCATGCCATCTTATGAAGAACTTCAAAATGATTTATTCAAGGTGCAAAAGATGTTAGTTAATATGACTAAATGATACATATCATTGAAAAACAAGAATGAAGGAGTAATGAAAGAGTTAGAAGCTCTTAAACTTGCTGCAAATAAAAAAGATTCAAAAATAAAGAAAATAAAAAATAAGAATGAAGTAGTGATAAAAGAGTTAGCATCTATAAATCTTGATGAAAAAGAAAAAGCCTTGAAAATCAAGAAATTAGAGAGCAAGAATGAAAAGTTGATGAAAGAAGTAGAAGACTTGAGATCCCTATCCTCTATGGAAAATGAGAAAGACACATATATTTATGAGCTAGAGAATAAAATTAGCAAGATGTCTCAAGACCAAGTAAAAATACAAGCAAAAGGGTAAAAATAAACAAAAATCAGAAATCAATGATCTTAAGAAAGAAATTGAGGATCAAGCCAAAATCATTTACAATTTCACAAAAGGAAAAGAAAATTTTGAGAAAATAATTGGATCACAAAGAATGTCCTTAAACAAAGAAGGCATAGGATTTAATGGAGTTGAAAATACAAGGAAGAAGAACCTCTATATGAGGTACTTTACAAAAGCCTCTAAGGACTATGCAAACACTTCTTCAAATGCTTACACTCACACCATATGCTACCTATGTAAGAAGAAGAGACATATAAAGTTTGAATGTCCATTTAAGAGAAAGGGTGTGAAAACTAAACAAGTTTGGAGAACTAAAGAAACATCACTTTCTAAACAATCCGGACCCAAGAAAGTGTGGGTACCAAGATGAAATACTATGACAAAATCCTTCAATTTCAATTGATAACAAGTCTATGGAAAATCATACAAGGATATTGAACAAAATTGAAATAGAAAATAAGGATAAAATTTTTTCAAGCTTGTTGATCTTATTGAAACTAATGAAACTAATTGTTGGCCTCAATTAGTGAATAATTCATACAAGCCTTAAATTATAAAATATTAAGATATATGAAGTTTGGAAACTCATATGAAGTCAAAGAAAATATGGGCTTATTTTTTTAGAAAAGATATTTTGAGAATGAGAGCAAATTGGGCAATATTGTAGTACAATGCACATGATAATAATATGCACCATCCTTAAATGTTATGCTGATGTGCTATATGCGACATGTGTAAATCTTGAAATCTCCAAAGACATGAAAATGATTGATGATTTATGGCTCACTATATATTGAAAACTTGAGCATGAAATTATTGAGCTTGATTTTGAAGCATGAAATTTTGATATGATATCCATGAGCTATACATGATATAAATCAATATTTGAAGCATAAGATGATAAACTTAAAAGCGTAATTAATATCAAATCTGAATGTGTTAAATTCAAGGGGAGTGTTATGACTTATTGCTTATATTATGATTGTTTCCTTATTTTCAAATTGATATCATGAATTAATGAAATTTTAAATTGGAAACATAATTTTCAAATTTCTATTGGTATTATTATTTAATGTCTTACTTGGTATCACAATTCAAAAGTTCAATTGGTATCATGAATTCAACAATTGGTATCTTGAATAATGTCAAAGGGGAAAATGTTGTTAGTAAAGATGTTACAACACATATGCATGACTATTAAAACACACTACAAATGCAATATTGAAAATTAATAAATTGAGTGTGTACATATGTTTTATATGCATGTTTGATGATATACTCAAAATGTGATTTTATTTGAACTTAATCATTTTTTTTTTACTCATTTTGATTGATGTCGAAAGGGGGAGAAGTTTTGAGCAAAAATTCAGCATGAACATAAAAGGGGAGAAGTGTTTGTTATTGATTGATAAAATTGATCTTGAATAATGTGATGAGTGATATTGAATAATGTAACCATGTACTTGAATAAAGTGATGAGTATGATTGTAAAAGAGTTTTTGAATTAGATTTTGATATTACAAATATTGTTAAGATGATGCATATTGTAAGGGGGTGTCTTTTTAAGGTTCACTCCAATTTTTGCTCTTTCTTTGTCATTATAAAAAAAAAAAAAGGGAGATTGTTGGCCTTATAAGGTTTAACATCCTGTTTTAATGCTAAAAAATAAGTGGAACTTAACATATTTGGTTAAGTAATGTCATTTTAGGACTCAACTATGAGAACGTAAGGTCAAGTGCTCACAAAGCTTGTATTCCAAAGAAAAAAAAAATCAAATGAAGCTTAGTGCATGGATTACATAAAGCATGAATTCAAAGATAAAACTTGAAGATCATGAGAGCATTGATATTAAAGAAAAAGCTTCAAGAATGAAAGCCCAAAGGATCATTGAAGCTTAACAACAAAGAGAAATCAAAGAAATGAAGAGAGTAAATAGGAGATGTATTGTAAGTATTTCGAGTATTTTCAAATTATGAAATTTCATTTTGAAGCTCATTAGGCAAAAGAGACTTAGAGATCTTAATTTAAAACTTGGAACATATTTTTCAAAAAGAACAAATTGATATTCCAAGAATTAAGAAGCAAAGAGAGTGAATACAAAAATATTTTAAAAACCAAATTTTTATTTGACAGGAGCCTGACTGAACATGGTCAGTAGGTTGCCACTTTAAAAGCTTTTAAAATATACAGACAAAAGGTCATTAGGCTACTTTCTGGGTCTTAATAGGTGCCTGATGGTACAAAATGAGAAGCTTGATGAGGTTTCATCAGGCTACTGTCACCCTTCTGCCTTTTTTTTTTTTTTTAAAAAAACTAGGTTATTCAGTGACAGGCGCGTTGCCCCAAGGTGACAGGCGACTGCCACCCTATTGCTTGTGTATTTTAGCTGTGTAATTCATTAACAGGTGACTGACGAGAACCCCTCAAACTACTACCATGTGGCAAATTTTAAATTTCATAACGGACATATTTTAAAAATTAGATTGCTTGGGGCTCAATATTGGTTGAAAACTTGGACACTACTCCAAGTAAACTTGGGGATTAAGTTAAATGTTTTTCTAACACTATAAATACACCCAAGATCAATTAATTCAATTACCAATAATCAATTACAGCACTCATACTCTCTCAATTGCTCTCAAACTCTCAAGGGCTCTCTCACTCTCATCTTGCACGAAATTTGTTGAGGCTTTGTTGAATCTCAATCTCTAATCTTGTGCTACAATTCTAATTCTTTCATCCATTGAAAGGCCTATTTGGTGATACACTCTTTGATCTTTAATCTGAATTTCATAATTGAATTGCTTTGAAGTATATAATTCTAAATTTGTACTAATATGCTCTTTAAGAGAGTGCTCTTGTACGCAGCTATCATTTTGTATTCTTGTAGTGTTTTTGACGATTCTAGGATTGTTGGATCATTGGCTAAACATGGGGGATTGCTTAGAGAGGTTCTGCTCTAGCCTAATTGAAGGAGTGACCAAGTGAAGAGATATCACTTGGAGAGGTGGGCTCTAGCCTACTGAAAGAGTGTGTAACGGTGTTGTTCCGCATAGTGGAATCCGTTGGTGGTTTGCTAAAGGCGAGGACGTAGGTTGGGGATAAACCAAACCTCGTAAAAATCCCGGTGTCACTCTCTTTCCCTTACTCTTTTTATTTATCCGCACATATAAACTGTGTGGATGTTTTAAATTCATTAATCTTAAAAACTACATGGATTGGATTTCAAATAAAGTTGAAGTGTAATTTGTTTTTGGGCTTGCGAAAACCGAAAGGAAGTATGTTGGTTAATCAATATTTAGAAGAAACCATAAGGGAATACGTTGATTGGTTAACACCCCAAAACCTATTAACTAAGGTTTATTTGAAATATGAATTTTGGAAAGAGTGTGGATGTTTTGTTGGATATCAAATTAAGAAACAAATTTCATAAATACAGGGCTTGATTCAAAATTTCATTCACTACAGGGCTGCAAAGAAACTAAACATCTTGATTAAATATTTTGTAGTTAATTGATTGGTTACTTACTTTGTGATTAATTGGTTTGAGTGGTTGATTGAATTTTTATTTGTGCTGTGGTTGTGGATTGAATAAAAGACTTAAGCTTTTGTTGTGTATTGAACAAATCAATAAAAGGTTAAGACTCTATTAAAAACAAAAAGAATTTAAAAGAAATTTTAAATCCTAGTTCACCCCCCTCTTGGGACTACACCTTAGTTTTCACCTTTTGCTCACACCACTACTCCATGACCCTGGGCTTAGCCCATTCCTTCCTCATCATCTCTTCCCTTTCCTAAGCCACACACTCATTATTAATGGAGCTGTGTCGGGAACCAAGATCAAGGTGGAGCACAACCTACCCTCCAAAACTCCAGCTCGGACTCACCAAACCCAGCTGCCTCGACAGAGTGCCTCCTTTACACGATGGACAGCGAGTTCAGGGCGGACTCCATGAGTACCTCATGCAATCCTACCCGTGCCTACTAATGTACCACCCACCACTTTGGGCCCGGCGATTTGGGATGCCTTGTTTGAAGCACTCAAAAAGATCGTTTGATCTATAGCCAACTATTCTAACTCTGGCTGTTCCGCTGACAATCCGTTCCACATTTGGGATTAAGATTTGGCATCTGAAGAAGAATGACCCCGCTATCACAACCCCCCACTTTTGTTTTTTCCTTCCTATTTTATACCCACACTATGCTTTTGTTAGAGCTGTACTAATGGTTCTTTTGTCTAATCCTTTGTACCTTTTATCTGTCATAAATGAAATGTACATTGTAATTTTGGCATGCTAATAACCTTTGTGCTAGAGTGTGTATCTATGCTTAAGCTTGCCATTGTTGGTTTTTGTGAATATTACTAATGCAGGTACACTACTTAGTTTTGTATATTTCCACACTTCAGTGAGGATGTTGAATTTCTTAGTGGGGAGGGGTAGCATGGCACCTTGTTTGCACAAAATGGACAAATTTTCAACATTTTCATAATTTTCAGACATTCAAAATTTTCTTAGTAAATAGTATGTGCTTAATAACATGATAACAACTAGTTTACCCTTTTAACATGCACCTATATAACTTAAATGTTACATGCCTAGGCCCATCTATTATATGATTCTATTATGCTCAGTAACAATGAAGTGAGCCATTTGTGCATGGTTTCACATTAAACGGCCTAATGAACTGTCATGCCACTCCAAAGGGTCAACTAGTTATTCATTTGTGTTAATGCTGATGTGTAAGATCTTGTATTCAATGGGTACTTCATGAGACTTAAAAATATAGTTACATGTGATTTGTAACACTTAGGTTTCTTTGAGAGCGTTAAGAGAACAACCATGGTGACTATGATACTTTGTGAGGTACTGTTGAACTAGTAGTTCATTGCTCGAGTTTTTGATGTCAAACTCTGAGTTTATAAAACTTAACTTTTCCTTTTCTGGATACCCCTTGTTAACTAGTATTTATTCTTGATTTTCTAGTCTAGAGGTGACATCAAGTGGGGAGATATAAACTTAGGTCTTGTAGATTACTCAAAACATGAAAATTGAGCCACCTTAGAGATAGATGTACTTCAAGGACTCCCTTTCGAGCTGAATTTCCCATTGGTAGTATGAAGATGGCCAAGGTGTAATTATTGTCCTAGCTTACCAAGAAATGAAAACCAAAGAAAAGAATGAGCAGAAAATGAAAAAAAAAAAAAAAAAAACCTACTCCAGATACAAGCGAAATGACAAACTAAGGACACAACACTATTTTTTTAGAAATATTAAGCTAGCCAATGCATCTGCTGTATTTATGTCGAGACTATGAAGGGATTGATCTATGGTGGTCATGATTGGATATGGCGAGTAAGTTAGAAGATGCTAAGGTGAAAGACCTGACACCTCGCAAATAGGTTGGATCCCATTCTTATAAGGCTAGTTCATTCCATGCTTAATGTTAGTTCTTCAAAATATGTGGGATGTTTGATCATAACATTCTTCCTCACATATGAGAGTGAACACCTTTTCTAGAGCGTTTTCCACTCTAAGGGCATACCAGTGAGGTTAAGTCAAGACAATTGTTTTGTAGGTGTTCAAAGGCACCCTGAGTGTGACAGATCATACACTTTACATATGCCTTGTGATGTAATCCAGCAATTCTTGAAATTACATGATAATATTAACTCTGAAATACAATTAATGGTTGATCCCATGAGAGTTATATCTTCTGCATAATAGTTGTGTAATTTTGAGACTTACATAAATGAGTTGCTGCGGAGTGTGTATAATGGAATCATGAATGAACAGGCCTATGTAACGACCCCAAAATTTTGCTATATATATATTACATAATATTAATAATACTCTAATACCATAAAATGTAGTCAAAGTTAACTCGGACTCGTAGGTATTGGGGATCCACCTATTTATACATATATGCCAACTAAGCAGCAAAAACCATAAAAGACTTAAACTTATACACAATACTAGAGTTTTACTGTTTCTATATATACACATATACATCCCAAAAAGACCATAAATCCTAGAGTCATACCCAAAAATCCATCCTGATCCTGACTCAACTACTTACCCTACAACTGGGGTAGTACTAATGAAGTCCTCTATCTCAGAGCTTGCTCCACTCATCTGTCTAGGTTTCCTAAAATATTTGTATTGATGGGGTGAGACATCTTTTAGTAAGGGAGATTAACTAATATCGACGTGTGGCAACATGAGTATTATCGTGTTATAAACATGTACTGCAAGTAATATAGTTGTAACATAATAAGGTATCACTGATAACTCATGAAAATCTATGCTTTTAAACAAAAACAGACTATATCATAATAAATTTACATAACATGTAAATCATCGGTTATATCTATATATTACTGAAATTATACCCTTGATGGATAACTGTATATCATGAATTCGCCTCGCATGATTCGGGTTGTGCGGCCCGTAGGTTGGACTTAACATTGGTCGGCCTACTAGGTTAAGTCAAACATGACATAACTACACACGATTGCCAACCCAACTCGGTCCACCCATCCTACTCTCCGCAACACTTCTCGGGTCGGCACATAGTTGTTATTGTTGGCCTAATAAGGTATACAATTCTTATTTTGATGATAATAAATCAAATGATATGTTTAATATGTTTCAAGCAAAAGTTTTCAGGAAAACAGTAAAGCTCAAGTGCAAAAGGAAGTTTATGAATTACAGAGAATCCTTGAAGAATAAAAAGTAAAGCTTATGGGTTATAAAGAGCATGAAGAACAAAGGTATACTGTGAAAAACTCAAAGGAAAGATTGTAACCACAAAGCTGATGGAAGAACAAGTTTGAAGATTAATTATATTCTTAAGGGTATTCTAAATGTAAGTACTTCAAAGTTAATCTCAAGTATAAAGTGATTTGAAGCTTATAGAAATTCAAAAATATGTT
Source organism: Malania oleifera (assembly GCF_029873635.1). Classification (NCBI taxonomy): domain Eukaryota; kingdom Viridiplantae; phylum Streptophyta; class Magnoliopsida; order Santalales; family Ximeniaceae; genus Malania; species Malania oleifera. Next base: position 38,503,461 of record NC_080422.1, on the reverse strand, counting down.
TATATATATATACTCTAAAAAACAGTTTTTAAAATAAATGAAAAGAAAGGGTTTAAGAAAAGAAAAATTTTTGAAATGATGAAAGGCCAGGCGACTGCCATGTAGAGGCAGGCGACTGCCACATTAAGAAAATGTTTTTTTCAAAAAGTCAGTAGCTAGACAGGCGACTACTTAACTAGCCAGGTGCCTGCGTGAACAAATCAGGTGACTGCCTTTGTTCTAGGAGGCAACTGCCAGCATACTGTGTTGAGAGTTGCTCTATGACAGGGGACTGCCAAGTCGTGGCAAGCGACTTCCACTCGAACGTTGGCATTAAATCTCTCAACGGAAAGATTTTTCAAACCATGTTTTTAAACATATTTATTTCAAAATATTTGGAAATGATTTTTAGGAATCTTTGGGAGTAAATGGATGGCTTCTAAAACATCTATAAATAGTCAAAATCTTCAAAGGTTTGTAACAAGAAAATTGATTATTATTATTGAAGCAATATTCAAAGGTTTTTGAAATCAAGCTACCTTCAAAGTTTTTAGATCCAGCAACCTTAAAAGTTTTCAGATCCAAGAAACCTTCAAAGTTTTAGAGCAAGCAACCTTCAAAGGTTTTTAGATCAAGCAAAGTTTTCAAAGGTTTCTAGATCAACCAATCTTCAAGTTTTTCAAAATTCTCAAACGATCTAAAACTTTATTGAGTTTAAATTTCTAATCTAATATTGATTCATACTTTGAAGAAAAGCTTTCAAAAATCAGAATCTTTCATTTTCTTGCAAAAATCATTTGGTAATTTATACTAAGCATTGAACTTCAAATTTCTTATATTTGAATTACCTTGAAGTATAAGTGTGCTAATCATTGTACTAATTTACTCTATTGTGAGAGTTCTCTTTTGTACACAAATTTCTTTATCATCATTCTTAAACGATTCAGAGTTGTTGAATCGTTGGACCAAACAAGGGGTTATTGTTTGAAGAGGCGGGGCTCTAGCCTAACAGAAGGAGTGGTTGTAAATAGGTATTGTTTCACCAGGTAAAGGAACTGATATAGTGGAATCATTTGGAGTTTGGCCAAAGGTGAGGACGTAGGCTGGGTTGAAGTCGAACCTCGTAAAAATTCTTGTCTCTTTCTTTCTACTTTACTTTACATTCTTTACTTTCTATTGTTATATGATTTATAAGTGCAGGTTGCATATTCTAAATTGAGAAAGATATAAAGGTACTTGATATTTAGAAAGTATGTTTTGATTAATAGTTTGCGAAAACCCAAAAAGGGAGTACGTTAGTCAATCTGCGGAAATCTTGATGAAGTAAAGTATACACTAAGAATATATAGGGAAATCAATGAAAGCTTTTATATTTTGATTAAGTGAATAAATTATCATAAGTTCATTAATTGACTTGTAAATTTAAATTTCAGTATTCTTAAGTGTGGTTATTGTTCATATATATCTTGTTTTCTGGGTTATTAAAAGCAAAAATCTAAAAATCATTAAAATAAAAAAAGAATCCAATTCAGCCCTCCTTTTAGGAAGCTATTCCTAATTTCAATTGGTATCTGAGCCTAGTTATAGAAATTCCTAACAAGAAACTATAAAGAGATCAAATGGCAAACATTGGAGTAGCAGCCTTTGATGAAGGACAATCCTTAAACTGTCCACCAATCTTTTGTGGACACAATTACACTTTTTGGAAAAAGAGAATGGAAATATATCTCCAAAACATGGATTGGAAAGCTTGGAAAGTTGTTATGGATGGAAATCTTATTCCCTCTAAGTTAGTTGATGGAAAACATATTCCAAAGGAAAAGAAAGACATGACAAACTTAGACTATAAAATGCTTCAAATAAATGCAAGTGCTATAAATGCATTATACTGTGCATTAGATTCTAATGAGTTTAATCGAGTCATGGCTTGCAAAATAGCTAATGAAATTTGGGATAAACTAGAAGTAACTTATGAAGGAACCGTTGATGTTAGAGACAATAGGATAGACATGCTAACAAGTGAATACGAAGCATTCAAAATGAATACTGATAAAACGATATCAAGCATGTACACCAGATTTACCCACATAATAAACTCATTAAGTGACTTAGGAAAAACTTATACTACATATGAAATGATTAGAAAAATTCTAAAAGGCCTACCCTCTATTTGGAAACCAAAGGCCACAACTACCACGGAAGGTAGAAACCTTAAGACTACTTCTTTGGATGAACTTATAGGTTCATTTCTTACATATGAAATGGCATTGAAAGAAAGGAATCCTGAACCAAAGCATCAAAGATCCATAGCTCTAAAAGCATCTAGCTGTAGCTCTAGTGAAGAAGGAAGCGAAACAAGTGACTTAGATCAAGATGAATTGGCATTCATTACTAAGAGACTAGGAAAATTCTATAGAAGAAATAAAAAGTTTCCGAGAAAATTCTATTAAAAAAAATTGAAAAAGGAGATACAAGTAGGAAAGAAAATAAAGGTAAGAATGAACTACCAATCTTTTATCATTGCAAAAAGCTAGGACATATTAAACCGGAGTGTCCATTGTTCAAAAAGGACAAGAAGAAAAAGAAGGAAGCAATGAAAGCTACTTGGGACGATTCAAGCTCCAGCGAAACTGAAACTGAACCAAGTGAATAAGAAATGGCAAATATATGCTTCATGGCAAACGATGAAGAGGTAAATTCTTATTACTCTTCAACAAGAATCTCAAAATGTATCTTGTGATGAGTCATGTGATAGTTTGCCTTCTTATACGAAATTACAAACTGAATTATTTTCATTACATAAAAGATTTATAAAAGTGTCAAAAAGAAATATAACTTTGAAGGATCAGAATCAAGAACTATTAAAGCAACTAGAATCATTCAAAGTTATTGAAGAAGAAAGAAATACTTATATTAAGAAGCTGGAAGAAGAAATAAAACAAGAATTAGATAAAACTCATAAAAATGATTTGAATAAGAAAGATTTAGAAATAAATGAACTCAAAAAGATAGTTGAGGATAAAGAAAAGATTATCTATAACTTTACTAAAGGTAAAGAAAACTTTGAAAATATGTTTGGACAGCAAAGGCTTCATGGAAACAAAGAAGGAATAGGCTACAGCGGTGAAACAAATAAAAGGAATTAAAAGTTATACATGGGATATTTTGTTAAGAAAGCTAAGTTTTATGCTATTACTTCATCAAATAACAAACATGAACACACAGCTTACTATATGTGCAAAACTAAAGGTCATATAATGTTCAATTGCCCATTAAAGAAAAAAAATGTTAATTTTCAAGGAGAATGGAAAACAAATAGTGGAACCAACAATAAAACAATGAGAGTCAAAAGAATTTGGATTCTAAAAACTAACACATAGTGTCCCTCATTATAGGTTTGCCTTAGGACAATAATGACAACGGACAAATGGTACTTGGACAGCGGATGCTCAAGACATATGACCAGTGACAAGACCAAGTTCACTACCTTAGAACAAAAGGATGGGGGATACGTCACTTTTGGCGACAATGCCAAAGGTAAAATTGTTAGTATAGGTAAAATTGGTAAAGAATCTTCAATCACTATAGATAATGTGCTATTAGTGGAAGGACTAAAACATAATCTTTTAACTATTAGTCAATTAAGTGATAAAGGGTTCGAAGTAATGTTCATGAAAGAAAAATGTGTTATCCAAAATCCCAAAAATAAAGAAACCTTGTTTATGGCTCATAGAATAAATAATGTTTATTGTATAAATCTTGAGAAAATAGCAAATCAAAACATAACTTGTTTAACAACTATAAATGAAGTGAGTTGGTTATGGCATAGGAAATTAAGAGATGCTAGCATGGACCTACTATCTAAACTATCTAAGAAAAATCTTGTAAAAGGATTACCAAACATTAAATATGTAAAAGACAAGATGTGCGATGCTTGTCAACATGGAAAACAAGTAAAAAAAAGTTTTAAAAAGAAAAAATTCATATCCACCAAGAGACCCCTAGAACTCCTACACTTAGACTTGTTTGGTCCAACTAGAATCTTAAGTTTAGTTGGAAAACAATATGCTTTTGTAATAGTAGATGATTTTTCAAGATTTACTTGGGTAATCTTTTTAGCAAACAAAGATGAAGCTTGCAATCAATTAATAACTTCATGCAAGAAACTACAAAATGAGAAAGGTTATAATATAACAAGCTTTAGAAGTGACCAAGGAAGAGAGTTTAAAAATAAGGAAGTTGATAAATTTTTTAATGAATATGGAATAACTCACAATTTCTCTGCACCTAGAACTCTACAACAAAATGGAGTTGTTGAAAGGAAAAATAGAACTCTACAAGAAATGGCAAGAACAATGCTCAATGAAAATAGTCTACCTAAATATTTTTAGGCAGAAGCTGTAAATACATCATGTTATATTATAAATAGAGTATTAATAAGTTCAAAATTAGATAAAACACCATATAAACTTTGGAAAGATAGAAAACCAAATATATCCTACTTTCATGTATTCGGTTGTAAATGCTTTATATTAAATACTAAATATGATCTAGGAAAATGTGATGCAAAGTCAGATGAAGGTATTTTTTTAGGTTATTCTACAAATAGTAAAGCTTATATGATTTATAATAAAAGAACTTCTACAATTATGGAATCAATTCATATAACTTTTGATGAATCAAAATTATAACATTAAAGATATGAATGATGAAAAATAAGTCACTTCACAAAAGGAAGAAGTTCTTGAAATAAAAGAAGAAAATAACAATGATGCATTAAATGAAAACCTTTCAGAGAAACTGAAACTTCCTAAAGAGTGGAAATATGACAAAAAAGACCCAAAAGAACAAATTCTTGGTGAAACATCAAAAGGAATAACAACTAGAGCCTCACAAAAAAAATATTTGCAATCATTATGCTTTCTTATCCCAACATGAACCAAAAAATATTGAAGATGCCTTAAACGATGATTCTCGGATTATAGCTATGCAAGAGGAATTAAATAAATTCGAAAGAAGTCGAGAATGGGAACTAATACCAAAGCCCAAAGATAAATCAATTATAGGAACTAAATGGGTGTTTAGAAATAAAAAGGATGAAAATAGAGTTGTTGTGAGAAATAAAGCTAGCTTAGTGGCACAAGGATACAATCAAGAAGAAGGAATTGATTACGATGAAACTTTTGCACTTGTGGCAAGGATGGAAGCCATTAGGATGCTTTTAGCCTATGTAGCCCATAAAGATTTTAAGTTATATCAAATGGATATGAAGAGTGCATTTTTGAAAGGATATATAAACGAAGAAGTATATGTCAAACAACCTCCAAGGTTTGAAAATTCTAAAAATCCAAACCATGTATTCAAATTGAAAAGAGCTTTTTATAGTTTGAAACAAGCTCCAAGAGCTTGGTATGAGAGATTAAGTAAATTCTTACTTCAAAATTAATTTACAAGAGGAAAAGTTGATAGTACCTTATTCATTAAAACTAAAAACAAAGATATGTTATTAGTTCAAATATATGTGGATGATATTATATTTGGAGCTACAAATAAAGATCTATGTAAAGAATTTGCCACATGTATGCAAAAAGAGTTTGAGATGAGTATGATGAGAGAACTAAATTACTTTCTTGGATTACAAATCAAACAAGCAAAATGGAATTTTCATAAATCAAACTAAATACATTAAAGACATGTTAAAAAAGTTTGACATAAACCCATAGGAACTCCTATGAGTACTTCAACTAGTCTTGACAAAGATGAAAAAGGGAAACAAGTTGATACTAAACACTATCGAGGAATGATAGGAAGTCTACTTTATTTAATTGCAAGTAGGCCAGATATTATGTTCAGTGTATGTATGTGTGCAAGATTTCATTCAGCTCCTAAGGAATCACACCAAACAGCAGTCAAAAGAATCCTTAGATATCTCTTGGGCACACTTGAACTAGGATTATGGTATCCAAAGGAATATGAATTTGAAATGATTAGTTATTCAAATGCAGACTTTGCTGGATGCAAAATAGATAGAAAAAGTACAAGTGGAACATGTCATTTTCTAGGACGTTCGTTAGTTTCATGATCTTCAAAGAAACAAAACTCTGTAGCATTATCCACAGCAGAAGCAGAATATATTGCTGTAGGAAGTTGTTGTGTACAAACATTGTATATGAAACAACAATTAAAATATTTTCAAATACAATACCAAACTATTCCTATCAAATGTGACAACACAAGTGCTATCAATATCTAAAAAAATCTAGTATCTCATTCAAGAACAAAACACATTGACATAAGACATCATTTCTTAAGAGATTATGTGCAAAACGAAGATATAATGCTAGAATTTGTAAATACACATGATCAATTAGCATATATTTTCACAAAACCTTTGTCGGAAGAAAGATTTATATTTATAAGAAGAGAATTGGGCATGCTTCATAGTCGTGAAGTAATTTAGGAATTGTTCTTGTTGTCAGGCGACTGTCACCAAGGTGCTAGGCGACTGCCTGACTACTGACTTTTAAAATTCCACATAGACAGGCGCCTGCCATATTCAGGCCGGTGACTACCTCATGGCGGGTAGGGTTTAAAACCCTATTTTAGGTCATTTTAAAACCCACTAGGTGCCTGACCATTCATTTTTCTCTTGGAAACCCTTCGTCTCCGTTACTCTCCATACACAAATCCTGCTTAAAGCATCTAGCTACCTCATATCAAAAAATTCCTCCACACAAAAACCCAAACTTAACTTAGAGTTTGCTTGTTTTTCTTCTTCATACAAACATGCCTAGATCAAAATCCGTTGGTGTTAAAGGATCCTCATCTTCCACAAGAATCAATAACGATGAGGTGGAGAAATGGTTGGTCACTCCACACGCCAAGAACCTTTATCGAAATTAAATTGCTTCAGCTGAACTGATATTAGGTAAGGTTCTCGACGTAACATTCTTCAATTCTGATTTTCCCGAAATCATGGAACTTTTTAAGAACATTGGATGGGATAAGTTTATCACCTACCAAGCTAAAGGCTATTATCCTAATGTTGTCTGTATTTTTTATGCATACATGGAGCGATACGAAAATGGAATCAAAACAAATTTTCTTGGGAAAGACATCCATTTAACTTCAATATCTTTGGGAAAGATTCTTCGAATTAAGCCAGGGGATTTTGAGGTTCATATTATCGAGAAGCAATAAATTATGGCTCAAGGCTTTACACCACAAGAGTTTTTGCCTCTAGTTATGACTGACACTCCTGTAAACTTTGGCCATACTCCACTTTATAAGCAGCTTGGTTTAAAAGCCCTAATTTTGCACAAGCTCATTACAAACGATATTTTACCACGGTCTGGTTCTCACGATCATATTTCGTTTCTGGACTGTTTTGTAACGTGGTGCATTCTCAAAGGGAAGAAGATGAATCTTCCAAGTTTGATCATTCAGTGGATTATCATGAAAGTTGATACTCCCCGTGTTGTTGTACCATATACGGGAATGTTGAATATGGTTTTCGCTCATTTTAATGTTTTAACACCATCATTCAACTTCACTAGTAAGACATACTATGATATCTTTTCTGATACCATTCTAAAACGGATGGGCTATGAAAATTCTCCTCAAGGGTGGTTTCATAAAGGACATAGGAATGTCTCATCTACACCACCACCTTCTTCATCTTCCATCCAAACATCTTTAGTTCATCTTGATGCAGACACTCCTTCATGGTTTATTTCATTTTTTAACCATTATATTACGTTTAGTGATGGTATGAAATCTAGCCTCAATACTCTGCAAGAGAAGGTTACCTCCATCGAAACTCATTGTTCACACATTGATAAGAGAGTTGAAAAGATTGAGCAACAGTTGACTAGTTCTTCAAAAGGAAAATCTCCTATGAGTATTAGTTCTGATACATCCAGTGAGGATGACTTTGGTAACCAAGAGGAAGGAGATCATGAAAGTGAACAAGAAGAAGGAACTAATGAAACTGATGACCAAGAGGAAGGAGATGATGAGAATGACTCTATGGAAGCTTCTGACTTATGTGTTCTTATCTATAAGATATATATCAATTTTATGTGCTCACGTTTTATCGGATAGGTTATTTTTGGTATTTTAAAAACGAGTACTTTGACTTGCAGCTCTATTTTTGTATGTCTTTCTCCTTTTTGATTGATGTCCAAAGAGAGAGAAATGTTTAAGAGAGGTGTGTGCAAAAATATGATATATATGGTTTGTAAAACTGTAAATGGATAGATGAATCTTTTATGAAAATTATCTTTGTACTTATGTGTATGGTTTATTCATGGTTATATCATGCTTATTGATAGGGGGAGATCTTTGTACTTGTATGAGTGGTCTATCCATGGATTCATGGATATTCCTTTGGACTTATATACTTGAATTTCACCATGATTATTAATAGGGGGAGCCATGAATATTAAAATCTTATTATTTCAGCTCTCGATTTGTCATCATAAAAAAGGGGGAGATTGTTGGCCTAATAAGGCTTACAATTCTTATTTTGATGATAACAAATCAAATGATATGTTTAATATGTTTCAAGCAAAAGTTTTCAGGAAAACAGTAAAGCTCAAGTGCAAAAGGAAGTTTATGAATTACAAAGAATCCTTGAAGAATACAAAGTAAAGCTTATGGGTTATAAAGAGCATGAAGAACAAAGGTATACTGTGAAAAACTCAAAGGAAAGATTGTAACCACAAAGCTGATGGAAGAACAAGTTTGAAGATTAATTATATTCTTAAGGGTATTCTAAATGTAAGTACTTCAAAGTTAATCTCAAGTATAAAGTGATTTGAAGCTTATAGAAATTCAAAAATATGTTTATATATATATACTCTAAAGAACAGTTTTTAAAATAAATGAAAAGAAAGGGTTTAAGAATATAAAACTTTTTGAAATGATGAAAGGCCAGGCGACTGCCATGTAGAGGTAGGCGACTGCCACATTAAGAAAATGTTTTTTTTCAAAAAGTCAGTAGCTAGACAGGTGACTGCCTAACCAACCAGGCACCTGCGTGAACAAACCAGGCAACTGCCTTGGTTCTTGTAGGCGACTGCTAGCATACTGTGTTGAGAGTTGCTCTGTGACAATAGACTGTCAAGTTGTGGCAGGCGACTACCACTCAAACCTTGGCATTAAATCTCTCAACGGAAAGATTTTTTAAATCATGTTTTTAAATATATTTATTTCAAAATATTTGGAAATGATTTTTAGGAATCTTTGGGAGTAAATGGATGGCTTCTAAAACATCTATAAATAGTCAAAATCTTCAAAAGTTTGTAACAAGAAAATTGATTATTATTATTGAAGCAATATTCAAAGGTTTTTGAAATCAAGCTACCTTCAAAGTTTTCAGATCCAGCAACCTTCAAAGTTTTCAGATCCAAGCAATCTTCAAAGGTTTTTAGATCAAGCAAAGTTTTCAAAGGTTTCTAGAACAACCAATCTTCAAGTTCTTCAAAATTCTCAAAGGATCTAAAACTTTCTTGAGTTTAAATTTCTGATCTAATATTGATTCATACTTTGAAGCAAAGCTTTCAAAAATCAGAATCTTTCATTTTCTTTCAAAAATCATTTGGTAATTCATACTAAGCATTGAGCTTCAAATTTCTTATATTTGAATTACCTTGAAGTATAAGTGTGCTGATCATTGTACTAATTTACTCTATTGTGAGAGTTCTCTTTTGTACATAAATTTCTTTATCATCATTCTTAAACGATTTTGAGTTGTTGAATCGTTGGACCAAACAAGGGGTTATTGTTTGGAGAGGCGGGCTCTAGCCTAACAGAAGTAGTGGTTGTAAATAGGTATTGTTCCACCAGGTAAAGGAACTAATATAGTGGAATCCTTTGGTGTTTTGCCAAAGGCGAGGACGTAGGCTGTGTTGAAGCTGAACCTCGTAAAAATTCTTGTCTCTTTCTCTCTGCTTTACTTTACATTCTTTACTTGCTATTGTTATATGATTTATAAGTGCAGGTTGCATGTTCTAAATTGAGAAAGATATAAAGGTACTTGGTATTTAGAAAGTACATTTTGATTAATTGTTTGCGGAAACCCAAAAAGGGAATACGTTGGTTAATCTGCGGAAATCTTGATGAAGTAAAGTATACACTAAGAATATACAGGGAAATCAACAAAAGCTTTTATATTTTGATTAAGTGATTGAATTATCATAAGTTCATTGATTGACTTGTAAATTTAAATTTCAGCATTCTTAAGTGTGGTTATTGTTCATATATATCTTGTTTTCTGGGTTATTAAAAGAAAATATCTAAAAATCATCAAAATAGAATAAGAATCCAATTCACCCCTCTTGTTTGGAAGCTATTCGTCATTTCAATTATCCTACTCTCTACAACACTTCGGGGGCTAATCGGCCTCTGACCTAACACTTTCTAAATAGTGTGGTTGCACTTTTGGTTATTACCAACCTGGTCTACCCATCCTACTCTCCACAACACTTCTCGGGTCGGCACACAGGGGTTACACTATCTGATATGGTTAGCTAGCTATGGTATCATGCTTATAATATACTTAGTCAATCAGTGTCTGATACCATATAATACTATATTTTTATAATACTATTTTATTATGATTTTGTATAAGATGAAATTTCATGATTCTATAATATATGTAATAATACTGTTTTCATAACTTTGTTAAACTCCATCATAATAATAATATCTTTGAATATCTGTTATAAATATATCTGATCATGACATCTGCGCTGTTTGAACATCCCGATGTCTACGCTGATTGAATATCATGGTATCTTCGCCAACTATATATCATGACATCTGCGTCGACTAAATATCACAACATCTGCGCCAGCTATATATCATGGCATCTACGCCAGCTGAATATCACGACATCTGCGCCGGCTATATATCACAATATAATAAAATTATAATTTATGTACTGTTTGTAGTTTTTCTAAAAACTGTTGTCAAATCTTGCCTGTTCTGTGAAAATAAAAAATATTCTGACATATCATTATTTACTGTAAAATTTATACTCATATCACACACGAGTGAGTACTACTCTGTAATATATTCTCTAGCCTAAGAAAATATGTTTTGCTGACAACATAATATTAAATCCGTTTTCAAAGTTTCCTCAGTTCAACATTAGTATTCCCAAAAACTATACTAAATCATATATATATACTTGTATGAATGAAATACTATATATTCAATGATAAATTTACTAAAAATACCTAACTCAATCTATCCCATTACTTGTTTCCTGATAAGCCTGTTGAAAACCCTAAATCATACCAGCAGTGTTTGGAACTCCAAACCCTGAAATCACATTATTCCCAATTCAATTAACTCAACCCATATTTATTGATCATCTAACACATTTCCTGGGTCCACATATCCCAAATAACACACATAAATCCTAAAATAACTTACTTACCCAGATTTTTGGATGGTGCTCAAGAACCCCAAATCAACAATCCACTTCGATTATCTTGTAGAGAATCACCTCGGGATTATTGTGGTAACTTCTGATCATCGAAACAGGGTAAAATGGAGCCAAATCATAAGAAAGAAGGAGGGAGAGTCAAAGGTAGAGAGATAAAATGAGATAGAAAATGAATTTCTCACCAAAAATCTGATTCTCGGCTATACATAGGCAGCTATCCATGTGGCTTCGTCGATGAGACACGTGGACTCATCGATGAACTAAAAGGGAATTCGTTGAAGAAGCTTGGTGAATTCATCAATGAATATTTTAGGGTCTAAAATTATTCCCCTCTTGCTATCTCCTCGTCGACACATGTACTCATCGACAAACCAAATAAGGGCGTTCGTCGACGAAGCTAGTGGGTTCATCGATGAACCCTGATTCCCCCTTTTTTTTTAAATTCCTTTTTTTTATTTCTATTTTCCTTATTTTCTCATAATTTAATTTCTAGGTCTCCACACATGCATGTAACTGGGTCATATTTCTGTATGTGAAATGGTAAGGTTCTTCTTCCATGCAAATCTTTTCTAATGTTCAATGAGCAGGTGTTTGTGGGTATCGCCCTAGAAACCCTCATGAGACTAGAACTTGTCCACTAGGATCAACCTAGGGGTTTAAAACCTTGTTGCATACGGTAAATGCAATCTTATTTTTTGTGAAAGCGGATGTAGGTAGGATTTGGTAGTTTTCTTAGATTTTGCTTTACTCGAATACTAGAAAGGTGTAAGTTAGGGGTTGTGATGAGTCCCTAAAATACATGATTTTAGACCCTCATTTATCTTTGTTTATCCTCATTTTATTATGAGCTTACCCAGAGTTATCATTATTCCAAGCTATGCAAGGTTTTTTTTGTCTTTTCAAGAAAAACAAGTTAAAACCATGGAGTTAGGCATTACAAGAAGACAAGGAGGATTTGGAGGATTCAAAGCTTGAATTCAGACATTTAGCCAAGGTCAAGAAGCTTTAGATCATAAATGGACAGGAAGATGATGCTCGACCATATGGCATGACCAGAAAACCACAAGGACAACTTAGTCTTCCACTGCAAACTCCAAGGTTCAAATTGAGATCAGAATGCTGCAAGGTTCGACCAAGTGCTCGACCAAGTGTCCTGATGGGATGACTACGTCAAGATACTGAGATGGAACTGAAATTTAGAAGTACCGATAGTCTCAACGAAGTGTTCGACCAAGAGACCTTCCGGGGCCATTATGTTGAGATACTGAGATTTCTCGAAGACCAAGATACTACAAATCTCGAACATTAAGACCCTAAAGCGCTTCTAATTCGTAGACATTGAAGATTCAAATCCCTAATTTACCATGAGATCTAACTTGGGCACGCACAAGAATGACAGAGGAGCGACTTGGTTGATAGCGATGATCTTCTATGCGAGATTTGCTATAACCTTTCCTAATTTGTAAAACAAACCTTGTAAACCCTAGAGCCTATAAGTATTCACTACGAACACATGCTTTGGGTTCCTCTTTGGCATCTCTTAGGTGACTGAAAGACCTAGGAAGTCAGTGAGAGTCAAGTTGGAATAGGAGTAGAGTAGTTTCAGTTTATGTATGGAGTGTCCGATGGCCTGTGACAACTGGCGGCATTCATGCAACAACCATGTATATTAGGATCTCCTCTTGTAATTTTGGCATTAGTGATAGATGTTTGGAATGATAAAGGGATGATATTTTTACTAATGCTTTCATTTACTGCTTTCAATTTACTGCTTTCCATTTACTTGCTGTTTGTTTGATGAAAGGTTATAGATAAGGATAAGCACTGCGATATATCAGTTAGAGGGAAATAGTTGGCTACGGAATCAGGGAGGTGTTTTTTATCGGTGAGATAGGGTATACTCCGATTCCTGACTGTACGTTAGATGGTTGGTGCACCCTTGCTACCCCGTGCCGTTGATCACCCCTCTCCCTCTTTGGTTTTCATGGGTTAGTACTTCTTTGGAAGTCTAGATGAGCGTAGTTAGAAGCATGGCATCCAGCGTCTAATTTGGACCACAGTGTCGCTTTGTAGGAGTAGGGTAACTTAGAAATTGACCTGCTTTATTGTAATATAGATTTACTTAATTTCGTCTACTTGCTTTCTAGTAGTTGTTAGACAATCACCATTACAAAATACCATCTTTCACTTCTTTATCATAACAAGGTTTTAGTAAACTAAATTGGAAGCAATTTAATTTTTTGCGCTTCAAGTCCCTAAGGATCGACCCCCGATTTGCCCACTTTCTACTAAACTTGGGATAGTTAGGTTTTATAAATATTATTTTTGGTAGTTAAGGACCCAAGCCTTGGCGAGCCTACCAGATCCTAATATACACGATTGTTGTATAAACGCCACGGATTGTCATAGGCCATCAGACACTCCATACACAAACCAAAACTACTCTATTCCTATTCTATTTTGGTGCTCAATGACTTCATAGGTCTGTCACTAACCTAAGAGTGGCCAAAAAGGGACCCAAAGCTTGTGTTCGTAGCGAATACTTATAGGATCTTGGGTACAAAGTTTGTTTTACAAATTAGGAAAGTTTGCAGCAAAACTGTGGCAGAAGATCGTCGCTGTTGACCAAGTCACTACTCTAGAATTCTTGAACGCGCCCTAGTTGAGACTCGTGGGAAGTCATAGATTTGAATCTTCAATGTCTTTGACTTATTCATGCCTCAGATTCTTGATGATCAAGCGGATGGTAGAGACTTGTAGTATCTTGATCCTCGGGAAATGTTAGGAACTCAACATGGTCACCAATGAAGATCTCATGGTCGACCACTTCGTCGTGACTCTTGGTATTTATGCTCTTAGTTTTTTCTCAGTGTCTCGGTGTGGTTGCTCAAGGGTGTGACTTGGTTGCGCACTAGGTTGAACCTTGCAGCATTTTGATTTCAATCTAAACCTTGGAGTTTGCAGTGGAAGACTAAGTCACCCTTGTGGTTTTCTGGTCGCGCCACATGGTCGAGCCTCATCTTCTTGTCTATTTATGATTTGAAGCTTCTAGAGCTTGACTGAATATATGAATTCGAGCTTTGAATCCTCCAAATCCTCCTTAGCTTCTTGTAATGCCTAGTTTCATGGTTTCAACCTATTTTTCCTAAAAAGAGAAACAAACCTTGCATAGTTCCGAACATTGATAACTCTGAGTAAATACATAATAAAATGAGGATAAACAAAGGTAAATGAGGGTCTAAAATCATGTATTTTAAAGACTCATCCCAACCCCCAACTTACACTTTTCTTGTCTCCGAGCAAAGCAAAATCTAAGAAAATTACCAAATCCTATCTATATCCTCTTTTTCGAGAAATACGATTGCATTTACCGTATGCAACAAGGCTTTAAAACCTTAGGTTGATCCTAGTGGATGAGTTCTAGTCTCGTGAGGGTTTCTAGAGCGATACCCATAAACAACTGCTCAGTGAACATCAGAGAAGATTTGCATGTGACAAGAACCTTACTATTTCACATACAAAAATATGACCCAGTTACACGAATGCCTATTCATTCATGATTCCATTATACACACTCCGCAGCAATTCATTCATGCAAGTCTCAACACTGCAGAGCCATTATACAGAAGATACAACTCTCAAGGGGTCAACTAGCAATTGTAATTCAGAGTTAATATTACTATATAATTTCAAGCATTGCTAGATTACATCATATGGCATGTGTAAAGTGTATGATTTGTCACACTTAGGGTGCCTTTGGACACCTACAGAACAACTGTCTTGACTCAACCTCACTGGTATGCCCTCAAAACGGAAAACACTCATGAAAAGGGGTTCACTCTCATATTTGAGGAAGAATTTCATGATCAAACATCTCACATATTTTGAAGAACTGATGATAAGCATGGAATGGACTAGTCTCATAATAATAGGATCTAGCCTATTTGCGAGGTGTCGGGTCATTCACCTTAGCATCTTCTCACTTACTCGCCATATCCAATCTAGACCACCATAGATCAATCCCTTCACATACTAGACATAAATACAACAGATGCATTAGCCAGCTTCAAGATTCTTGATATTTGTACGAACATGCTGTCGTGTCCTTAATTTGCCATTTTGCTTGTATCTGGAGAGGGTATTTTTTTTTTTTTTTTTTTTTCTGTTCTCTTTCTTGTCTCATCTTCTGTTCATTTTTTCACTTGGCTTTCATTTCCTGGTAAGTTAGGACAATCATTACACCCTTGTGTCATCTTCATACCCCCAATGGGAAATTCAGCTCAAAAGGGAGTCTATGAAGTACATCGGTCTCTAGGGTGGCTCAATTTTCATGTTTTGAGTAAACTACGATACCTAAGTTTATATCTCCCCACTTGATGTCACCTCTAGGCCATAAAATGCAAGAATAAAAACTAGTTAACAAGGGGTGTCCAGAAAAAGGAAAGTTGAGTTTTATGAACTCAGAGTTTGTCGTCACAACTCAAGAAATAAATGAATGGCTCAACAGTACCTCACAAGGTGTCATAGTCACCATGGTTATTCTCTTAGTACTCTCAAAGAACCCTAAGTATTAAAAATCACGTGTGAGTGCATTTTTAGTCTCGTGAAGTACCATGTAAATGCAAGGGTTTACATTGCAATATTGACTCGAATAAACCACTAGTCAACGACCTAGAGTAATATCAAGTTTTCGACCATGTTTTGTGATCTTTACACAGCTAATTTACTACATTGTGAGTGAGCATAAAGAGCATCACACAATTGAAAAGCTTATGCATGTAACATTAGGTTATATAGGTGTATATAGAGGGTATAAAATATGTTAGCATGGTTCACTAAAATTTATTTTTAATAATTAAAAATTGTGTCATTTTTGTGCATGGATGTGCCATGTAGTCTGCCACCCTTACCTTGAACTTAGAACTTCAGTGTCCTCACTGAAGTGTGGACAAAAAAATAGAACCCAAGAAAGGAATAAGACATTGCATGATGCCAGTGAGAACAAACAATGTGCCAACAAAATATAATAACTAGAATAGCATGCATACAATTACACTGTGGCACAAAAGAAACATAATGGCCAAAAGCACCATGTATATTCCATTAGTACTAGCAAGTTTACCTACTCTAATTACATAGCCCCAACTTATCCTATGACCTACTCTAAGGACTCTGACTTCTAATTAATCTATTTTAAATGCTCTAAGAACTTAAAAAGGAAAAGAAAAACTATCGGGTTGCCTCCTTGAAGTGCTAAGTTTATCATCTTTAGCCAGATGCATTGAAGCTGAATTTGGACTTATCCTAGTTCCCAAGTAGCATTGGCTTCTCTCTTTTCTTCCGCACACCCGAAGCTACATACCCCCGACTTATGTTCATAATTGGGGCCCCACTCATGTTTCATTGTATATAGCTCAAAAGAGTCCACAAATTCAGCAGTGACAGGGTTGTCAAGTTGAAACATACTTTCCCAAGGGTGTTGTCCTAGCATTGAAGGAGTTGCTTCCTTAACAATTTTGTTAATCACATCTTCGTCCACCGCTTAGGTGGCATTCAGAGGATGTTGGGAAGCATTATATATGGTTAGCCTACATTGCTTATGGCCCCATGAGATGTCCATAATTCTTGTCCTGCATTGAATGCAGGCATTGGCCGTGGCTAGGAATGGTCATCCCAAAAGGATAGGGATCAAGTTTATGGAAGTCTCTATATCTAAAATGATGAAATCAATAGGGTAATGGAAATCTCTCACCTTGACTATCACGTCTTCTACCACACCCTTGAGTTGCTTAAAAGATTGGTCAGCAAAGCATAAAGAAACCAAGGTGGGTCGCAACACTCCAGAGTTAAGTTTTTAATAGGCTGAGTACGAAATGATGTTCACACTCACTCGTAAATCTAGAAAGGCCCCATCAATGGTGTAATCGCCAATTACACATGAAATAGTAGGTGAGTCAGGGTCTTTTAGTTTAGGAACAAGGTGATTCAATATTATTGAACTCATATGCTCGGTCTGCTTAACCAAACCATCCATGTGCACCCTTGATTCTATCCCCTGTATTGACAAATCCCTAAGGAATTTTATGAACACAGATGATTGTTTAATGCCATCGAGGAGAGGCTTATCCATTCTCACTTGTTTAAACAGGTCCCAGATTGACTCAGTGGAAGCCTCTTTCCTAAATATAAATATAGAGGGTGTAAGTGGGGTTGCTAGATGTGTCACTGGGTAGCCGTGAAAAGCCCTATGAGGTGTGAAGTGAGGTGTGGTCCTTCTGGTCATAGGCGTGAGACTCAATGGTCTTTGTACCCGACTAGAGGAAGAAATAGTGCATGAATCCATGTTGGGTGCTTCCAGTTTTTCATCTTGGGTTTCCCCCATGCTCAGTTGCTCCTTGCCTTGTTCAGCTCTCAGCTTACCATTTTGAAATGTGGTTACCACCTGGGCCTGCTCTATATATGATGAGGGGCCAACGTCTGGTTCACATTCTACCCCATATTATCCCTTAGGATTTATTATAGGCTGACTTGGCAACTTGCCTTCATCTCTTGGACTCAAGATGGCAGTTAGTTGTCCTAAAGTGGCTTTTAGCTTCATAATGGATTGGGAGTAAGAGTGAAGGAGTTGATGATCTACTTGGCAAACTGCTTCAATATTCTTAAGGGACCTCACCACCGTTTCTTAAAATGTTTCATACTTGGGTTGCAAGGGGGATGGTTGTTGGGCGGTTGAAAATCTGGGGGCTGAATTAGGACAACTTTGGATATTTTGGTGTGGTCATGGAGGCAAAGCATTATGGGCTTGTGGAGGTCTTTGGGCTTGAAAACTGGAGCTTGCAGCCTCCACTAGAAGTTAGGATGTTGGTTCCACCCAGGGTTGTATGTGTTTGAATATGGGTCGTTAGAGGGCTTATCATACTAGTTTTGGGTTGCCATTACTTTCTCATGCCCAAGCTCAGGTGGGGAATGTGCGTTAGGGCAATTACAACATGTATGGGAATGGTCAGAGTAGATTGCACATATCTCTACACATGCTGTTGTTTGCAATCCTAGGGACAAGCATTGATCCAGCTTTTTGGATATGGCATGCATAGTAGGAGCTAAGTCCTGGCTCGTGGCTAACTTGTAAACTCTCTTAGGTTTAGAAGTTGATGGATTAGGTAGTCTACAGGTGGCAGCTATGTGCTGCTGAGAGTTTTCAGCCAGATTTTCTAAGAGAATCCAAGTCTCATTCTCATGCTTAGTGAGGAAATTACCTCCGCACGATGCATCAACCATGGACCTATCTCTCTCAGCCAACCCTTCGTATAAAGTTTGGACTAATTTCCACTTGGGGACCTGGTGATGTGGGTATTTATGGAGCAGGTCCCTAAAGCACGCCCAAGTCTCGAAAAGGAGTTCCCCATTCATCTATGAGAAACTTGTGATGACTCTCCGAAGCTGGTTACTCTTCCCAATTGGGAGGTACATTTTAAGAAACTCATGTTGCATGGTGGCCTAGTTGGCCATCGAGTTCAGTTCTAAGGACGTCAGCCAATATTTGGCCTTATCCTTTAGAAATAACAGGAAAATCCTAAGACAAAGAGCATCATCATTAAAATTAGGGATGTAGATGGTGGAACAAATTTTCAAGAACTCGTCTAGATGCTGACAAGGATTTTGAATAGTGTTCCCATGAAAGTTGGGCAGCATTAAGATGATCGAAGTCATTATCTCAAATTGTGCCGCCTAACCATCCGAGAATCGAATGCAAGATGGTGATGTGTATGTGTTAGGTACAAAGTAGTACCTAGGAGGCCGAAGGTGTTGCTCTCCCACCACAGGTATGTGGGGAGCATGGGGTTCCAGGACTTGTTCAGCTGCAACCGAAGGGTTATCTTCGACCATTGCTTTCAATTCCAAGGAATCAGCCTTCTCTGAATTAGATATGGGTTTCCTAAGGGACCTATGAGATTTTTTAATCTCAAGATCTATGGGAACTATCTCGAGTTCCAAAGAATGCAGACCAAACATACACACTTGCAAGCACACAGATTCAGACTTCAAAAATAGAAAAAAATAAAGAAAATGGAAATTAACAAAGAAAGTGAAAACAAAAGGAGAGAAAATCAAAATAACAAAGCAATAATACTCTAAAAGGGAAGTTGGCTTATAATCGTAGCCAAGTCCCTGGCAACGACACCAAAATTTGGTAGGCTTGCCGAGGCTTGGGTCCTTAACTACTAAAAATAATATTTATAAAACCTAACTATCCCAAGTTCAGGATAAAGTGGGTAAGTCGGGTATCGATCCACGGAGACTTGAAGTGCAGTTATTAAACCACTTCCAATCTAATTTACTAAAGCCTTGTTATGAAAAAAAAGTGAAAGATGGTATTTTGCAATGGTGATTATCTAACAACTATTGGAAAACATGTAACTGAAAGCAAGTAAATCTATACTACTCGAAAGAAAGTACATTTCTAAGTTACCCTACTCCTATAAAGTGATACTGTGATCCGAATCAGACGCTGGACATCATGCTTCTAACTACACGCATCTAGGCTTCTATAGAAGTACTAACCTGAGCAAGCCAAAGCGGGAGAGCGGCGATTGAGGTCATAGGGTAGCAAGGGTGAGCCAATGTCCGAAGTACGGTCAGGAAATAGAGTATACGCCATCTTAACAATAACGAACACCTCTGCGGTTCCATAGCCAATTATTTCCCTCTAATTGATACGTAGCGGTGCTTATCCTTATCTCCAATCTTTCATCAAACACACAGCAAGTTAATGGAAATTAGTAAATTGAAAGCAGTAAATGAAAGCATGAGTAAAAAGATCATCCATTTATCATTCCAAACGTCTATCACTAATGCAAGAAGTACAAGAGGAGATCCTAATATATACGGTTGTTGTATGAATTCCGCTGATTGTCACAGGTTGTCGGACACTCCGTACATGAATCAAAACTACTCTACTCCTATTCTAACTTGGTTCTTAATAACTTCCTAGGTCTATCACTAACCTAAGAGAGGCCAAAGAGGAACCCAGATCTTGTGTTTCTAGCGAATACTTATAGGCTCTAGGGTTTACAAAGTTTGTTTTACTAATTAGGAAAGTTTGTAGGAAATCTCACATAGAAGATTGTTGCTGTCGACCAAGCTGCTCCTCTGGCATTCTTGTGCACACCCTGGTCAAGACTCGCGGGACGTTAGGGTTTCGAATCTTCAATGTCTTTGACTTTATCGTGCCTCAGGGTCTTGATGGTCGAGCGGATGGTCGAGACTTACAGTATCTCGATCCTCAAGAAATCTTAGGAACTCGACATGGTCACCCCTGAAAGTCTCTTGATCGACCACTTTATCGATACTCTTGGTATTTCTACTTTCAGTTTTGTCTCAGTATCTTGACTTTGTCATGCACTTGGTTGAACCTTGAAGCATTCTGATCTCAGTCTGAACCTTGGAGTTTGCAATGGAAGACTAAGTTGCCTCTGTGGTTTGCTGGTTGCGCCACATGGTCGAGCGTCATCTTCTTGTCTATTTATGATGTGAAGCTTCTGGAGCTTGGCTGAATGTCTGAATTTGATCTTTTAATCCTTCAAATCCTCGTTAGCTTCTTGTAATGCCTAACTCCATGGTTTTAACTTGTTTTTCCTAAAAAGACAAACAAACCTTGCATAGCTCTGAACAATGATAACTCTCGGTGACTACATAATAAAATGAAGATAAACAAAGGTAAACGAGGGTATAAAATCATGTATTTTAAGGACTCATCACACATCACCAAGTCTCCAAGTGGCAATTAGTCCAAAATTTTATGATGGGTTGGCTGAGAAAGATAGGTCCATGGTTGATGCGTCGTGTGGAGGTACTTTCTTCACCAAGCACGAGAACGAGGCATCTATTCTCTTTGAAAATCTAGCTAAAAATTCTCAAAAGCACATGGTTGCCACTCATAAACTACCTAATCAGTCAAACTTTAAACTAAAGGGAGTTTATGAGTTGGCCAATAGCCAAGACCTAGCTCTTACGCTGCATGCCATATCTAAAAGATTAGACCAGTGCTTGTCCCTAGGACCATAACCAACGATGTATGCAGAGGTATGTGCATTATGCTCCGACCATTCCCATATATGTTACAATTTCCCTCACGCGCATTCCCAGCCTAAGCTTGTGCATGAGGAAGTAAAGGCCACCCAAAATTGGTATGATAAGCCAATTAATGACCCCTACTCGAATTCCTACAACCCCGGGTGGAAATAACATCTTAACTTCTTGTGGAGGCCACAAGCTCTGAGTTTTCAATCTCTATGACCTCCACAAGCTCCGAATGCTCTGCCTCTATGACCATATCCAAATTTCCAATATAACCCTAACTCCAGCCCTAAATTGTCATTATTGCAACAGCAGCCTCTACCTCAACCCAAATATGATTCATTTTAGGAGACGGTGGTGACAACCCTAAAGCGAATCAAAGCTGACTATTAAGTGGATCGGCAACTCCTTCACTCCTATACCCAATCTATCACAAAGCTAGAAACCACCATAGGGTAGCTAGTTGATACTATAAGTAGGAGAGATGAAGGTAAGTTACCAAGTTAGCTCAAAATAAATCCAAAGGGGCAATATGGGGTAGAGTGTGAATCGGATGCTAGTCTAACAGCTTATCCTAAGCAGGTCTAGAAGGTAAGTTGTAGGGTGATAGGTAAAGAAATTGAGGAGCAATTGAGGAAAGAAGAGAAAGAAGAAGAGGAGAAGGTGGCACCAATTACTGATCCCTATCTCCCACCTTTTTCCAACCTAAACATGACCACCCTGCTTTCTCACCCGTGGTTGGAGGGACCAAGCCATATTATGCCCTTCATAGGGCCTTTCATGTCTCTCCATCCCCATGCCCTTTGGATCGTCCTATTCCTTGCTCATCCAATGCATAGACCACCATTGAGTCCATTTTGGGTGCATTCCGACAATTTCAAGCCAACCAACCCCTATAGGATGCAATGAATAAAACTCCTAGATATGAAAAAATCATTAGGGAACTATATAGGTTGCAAAAAGAATCAAGGGCAGCTATGAATGGACAAGAGTGGTTAACTGAGCATTGGAGTTCTATAACAGAAAGTCACCTCCCTTCTAAACTAAAAGACCCAGCTCCCCCACTATCTCTTGTGTAATTGGTGATTATATCATTGAAGGGGCTTTTTTAGATCTAGGGGAAAGTGTGAACAACCTCCCATACTAAGCCTATCACCAACTTAACATTGGGAAGCTACAACCCTCTTAGGTCACATTGAGTTTAGCTTATCGATCCCTTAAGAAACCTAGGGGTGTAGTAGAGGATGTCATAGTCACAGTTGGAGAATTCTATTACCCGCTTGACTTCATAATTCTAGATATGGAACCCTCCAAAAATCCAATCCCTGTCCTTTTCAGACCACCATTCCTAATCATGACTAATTCCTGCATTCAATGTAGGATGGGGATTATGGACATCTCATGGGGCCATAAGCAATGTAAGCTAAATATATTTAATGCCTCCCAATATCCACTTAACACCATCCAAGTTGTGGACGAAGACGTGATTGATAAAATTGTTAGGGAAGCAACTCCTTCAATGCTATGGAAATACCCTTGAGATAGTACACTTCATCTTGATAGCCCTACCATTGCCGAATTTGAAGACCCTTTTGAACAATTTATAACAAAACATGATTTGGTTTCCAATTCTTAATATAAGGAGGGGGTATGCAATTTTGGGTGCGAGGAAAAGAAGGGAGAAACCAATTTTAACTAGGAACTCGTCTGAATTCAGGTTGAGCTTCAAAGCGTCTGGCTGAAGATGGTAAACTTAGTGCTTTCGAGAGGCAACCCGATAGTTTTTATTTTCTTTTTGAGTCCTTAGGGTAGTTAGAGTAGACTAACTAGGGTTTAGAGTCTTTAAAGTAGGTTTTAGGATAAGTTAGGGGTGCAACAAAGTGAAGCGAACATCACAAGTTTGGGCAACTTGGTCAAGCCCCTACACTATTTTGAGATTGGAAAATACTGAAAGGGTCGACCAAGTCTGCGACCAGCACTAAGCTTGGTGTGCCTTGGTCGAGAATCAATGAGAATTTGCTTAAAACCTGATTGACCCTGACTCTCCATCTCCCTCCTTCTCAATACAGCTTGGGTGAGCATAGTCGCCCTGTTCTCGCACTTGCTACTTGAGTAAACTGCGGCCACATTGAACTTCATTGAAATGTCTTCTCTTTCTGATTCATCTCCGGTATCCTCCCATGCATCATTTGAGCCCACTGCTAAGAGGTGACAGCTTCGAGCCCTGCACGGTGGGGGTATTCATCGCAGGGCTGATAGAGTTTGGAGTCACAAGAGGAGGTTGTGTACGTAGATGGGCACCTCACAAACGTCTGTAGCAAATACCATGATGAGGGTCAACCACGTAGCCAGGGGGCTCACCACACTCAATAACACCATCATTCATGGACCAAACCTCCATTGATCTTCGTGAGGTCTAATTTTATCACCCACTGCCATTCCAACAATTCTGTCCTACCATGTCGTATGTTCCACCATTGGAGGTCACTGATGCTCCCACCACTGAGCCTCTGGCTCCAATTTCTGACCCACAATCATGGCCATACCCCTTTCAATCATATTAGTCCCTTCTGCCAAGTACCATACTTGATCAGCCGTATCCACTTTAGGCTCTACAGCCACGTCAAACTTGTCCCCCACTCTTCATTAGCCAGCTTCAGTATCTGTGGGAAACGGCACCTACTCGTGACGCAGCATTAGCCAAGCCACTGATGTTTTTGTTTGATTCAAATTTTGACTTTGGTTTTGTCTAAAATCAACGGTCGTATATCATTTATTATTAGGCCTTGTGTTATGCTTTTGTGGCACACTTTGCCTTGTTTTTTCTTTTCTTTTCTTTCCTTACACCATGTTTTGGATTGGCAATCCAACTGCTTGTAATGTTGCCATCTGATTGTACTAAATTTTTATATGAATGACATATATATGGTGCTTTTGGATGGCATTGGTAAAACATAATAGTAGAAATCTGATGACTTAGTTTAGTTTTAGAGCACGGTACTGTAGCTATCAATTCAGATTAATGCCACCACATGTCTCTGATAGAGTGTTGGTAAATGGATAGTCAATTGAGCCTAGTGTAGTAGTGTACCCCCTTGGTAGTTCGGACCAGACTGGGCAGAACAATCGTACTTGCAAATGAGTCAAATTTAGCTTAGCATGGTAGGCCAACCAGTGCTAGGTCTCACCTATAGGCTGCACAACACAATCATGTGGGGCTAATACATGATATCAGCTAACTATCCATCTAGGGGAGAATTTTAGCATTATAAAGATATAGCAGATGATTTATATGCATATAGAAATTTATTACGACACAATATATTTATGTTGAAATATGATTTCTTCAAACTTATACAGAACAAATTTTCTTTCCTGACTTATCAGTTATAGTAAATTATGTTACAATTAATTATGTATAGTATATATTTATAACACAATAGAACTCATATGTCACACACTAATGCTAATCCATCCCAATTATTGAGAGGTGTCTCACCCCAGAATTCAAACATTTTAGGAAACCCAAATAGATGAGCAGAGCGAGCTCCGAGATAGAGGAGGTTTTAGTACTGCCCTAACTGCAAGGTAAGTGTTTGAGTTGGAAGAGGGATTTTGTGTGAGTCCCTAGAATATTTCTATGGATTTTTGGGGATGTAAATGTATAATTATGAAGTAGGACTCTGGTATTGTGTATAAGGTTCTGGTATATCATGTTTTCTGTCGCATAGTTGATATGTATTTATGAACAGGTATATCCTTGGTACCCCACTTTGGGTCTGGGTTGACTTTGTTTATAGTTTTTGGTATTAGATTTTATTAAGTAATAAGGGAAAAAATAATAATATAGCCAGAATTTTCAGGGCATTACATTGTGGTATCAGAGCCTAGGTTGCTAGGTTTTGTAGACTTTTGTGCACAACGGAAAACAATAGCAAAGTATAGGAATAAATCTTGAAGAAGAGAGGAAATAAGTAGATCAGGGTTTTAGTGAGTCAATGTTGGAAGTTAAGATGAGAATTTAGGGTTTTGTTCTGCAGTCTGGAGGCAACAACTTTGTGGTGGTTTCTTTGATTTTCCTGGAATGACGATTTCTAGAAAACCATGGTAAACTATCATCGGGTTTTGTTTCTAAATTGCAAGATTGAATCTTAAATTAATAATAAGAACATTAGGTTAATGGCTTATATGAGATTCTTAGTTAGATTAATGTATTAGTCACGTTATGAAGTTAGGATTCTAAGATTATGTTGTTCTGTTTTCAAGATAGACCCTGGGAATAGTGATTCTCATGCTGGTGGTAATTATGCAAGGCCCTCTAGTATGGGAAATGATGAGTCCCCAAAATAAATGATTTTAGACCCTCATTTACCTTTCTTTATCCTTATTTTATTATGTATTTACCCAAAGTTATAATTAGCTTTGCAAGATTTGTTTATCTTTTCAGGAAAAATAGGTTAAAACCATGGAGTTAGGTATTAAAAGAAGCTAAGGAGGATTTGGAGGTTTCAAAGCTCGAATTCAAATGCTCAACCAAGCTCTAGAAGCTTCAGATCATAAATAAACAAGAAGATGATACTCAACCATGTGGTGTGACCAACACACCACAGCAGTGACTTAGTCTTCCACTTCAAACTCCAAGGTTCAGATTGAGATCAGAATGTTGTAAGGTTCGACCAAGTGCACGACCAAGTGACACCCTAGAGTGACTACGTTGAGATACTAAGACAAAACTGAATTTCTGAAATACTGAGAGTCTCGATGAAGTGTTCGACCAAGAGACCTTTTGGGCGACTACATCGAGATATTGAGATTTCTCGAGGATCAAGATACAACAAGTCTCGACTATCAGCATGACCATTAAGACAGTGGGGCATGATGAATTCAAAGATATTGAAGATTTGAATCCCTAACTTCCTATGAATCTCAACTAGGGCGTGCACAAGAATGACAAACAAGCGACTTGGTTGACAGCGATGATCTTCTGCACGAGATTTGCTACAAAATTTCCTAATTTGTAAAAAAAACCTTGGAAACCCTAGAGCCTATAAGTATTCGCTACAAACACAAGCTTTGGGTTCCTATTTGCCCTATATTAGGTTAGTGACAAACCTAGGAAGTCATTGAGAGCCAAGTTAGAGTAGGAGTAAAGTAGTTTCGGTTCGTGTATGGAGTGTCCGACAGCTTATGACAACCGACGGCGTTCATATAACAGTCGTTTATATTAGGATCTCATGTTGTAGTTCTAGCGTTAGTGACAGACATTTTGAATGATGAAAGGATGATATTTTTACTCATGCTTTCATTTACTACTTTCCATTTACTTGCTGAGTGTTTGATGAATGATTGCTGATAAGAATAAGAACTACTACGTATCAGTCGAGGGAAATAGTTAGCTATGGAACCACAGAGGTGTTCATTATCGCCGAGACAAGGTATACTATGGCTTTAAATTTTGCTCCAGATGGTTGGTGCATCCTTGCTACCCTGTGCCCTCAATCACTCCTCTCCCGCTTTGGCCCGCTTGAGTTAGTACTTCTATGGAAGTCTAGATAAGCGTAGTTAGAAGCATGGCGTCTAGCATCTGATTCGAACCATAGTATCGCTTTGTAGTAGTAGAGTAACTAAGAAATTTACTTGCTTTCTAGTAGTTTAGATTTATTTGCTTTCAGTTACATGCTTTCTAGTAGTATTTAGATAATCACCTTTGCAAAATACCATCTTTCACTTCTTTTTCATAACAAGGCTTTAGTAAACTAAATTGGAAGTGGTTTAATAACTACGCTTCAAGTCTTCATGGATTGATACCTAACTTACCCACTTTCTACTAAACTTGGGATAGTTAGGTTTTATAAATATTATTTTTTCTAGTTAAGGACCCAAGCCTTGGCGAGCTTACCAGGCAGCAGCAATTCTAATGTAGTCCTACGTAGTGTTGCTCAACAGGTTATGGCTGAGATAGCATGGAGTTATAGGGAGTAGGGATGCCCGTTAGTGGATTAGGGCTGCACTATAAAGCAGTTTACCAGGATGAATCCTCTGGTCTTTTCAAGGAGTGCAAACCCAATTGTGGCAGAGAACTGGATACAATAGATTGAAAAGATCCTGACTGTACTACGCTACACTGACTAGCAGAGAGTATTGTATGCCATATTCAGATTGACAAGGTAGACTGAGCATTGGTGGTCTGCTGTGAGACTCTTGGGGGAGCATAGACCAATACTTGTGGCCATGACTTGGAGCCGGTCTAAAGAGATGTTTTTCAGCTGATATTTCCCCGCCACAACTAGAGAAGCTAAAGTGGAGGAGTTCTTGAATATAACCCAAGGGCACCTAACATTTCAGTGGTACATGGCAAAGTTTGTTGAGCTATCCCACTTTGCCTTGCACATAGTTCCAGATGAGGTAAAGAAGGAAAGCAAATTTAAGAGAGGCTTGAAGTAAGAAATTTACAAACAGGTGGCAGTTTTGAAGGCACAAGATTGTTGGCCTTACAAGGCTTAAAATCTTGTTTTGATGATAACAAATCAGAGCAACTTAACATATTTGGTTAAGTAATGATATTTCAAGACTCAAGTATATGAATACAAGGTCAAGGGCACACAAGGGTTATTGAAAGCTTATACTCCAAAGAAAGAAGATTTCATAAAGTTTATACTATTAAAGCATGGATTCAAATATGATTTGATGAAGCTTAAAGTGATTTGAAGTTGGAAATCAAGATAGACTCAAGAGATGGCAAAGCATGAAGACTTAAGTGCTTAGAATGTATAAGTCTTAAGAAGTCTCATGTAAGTACTTCAAACGATTTCAATATGGATGCATGAAGCTCTTAGGTTAATTTCTTGGACCTAAATACCTTTTAAAATACTTGGAAAATGTTTTTATAAGGTCAAAAGTTTTTCCAAAAAGGTAAAAATTATTTTTGGAATGAAAAGCACCAAAGCAGGATTTTCCAAATTTTGTTCTTTCTTCTATATCCCCATTGATGCACATTTTTCTCTATCAAAGACTCCTTATCCTAACAAGTGTTTAATATGAAAGTTGTGGAATTCTCTCTTAGCTTTCTGTTGATACCAAAAATGTCTAATTTAGAGTTGTACAAAAAAGGTTATGGCCAAAATACTAAAAGGTAGTTGAAGCTATCAGGTAACTGAATATGTAGACCCGGGCGACTGACACAAGGACAGAATGAAATTGGGCAAACTTGAGAGGATCCAGGTGATTGAATCTTCAAACCTAGTTGATTGACTTTTCAAAATTCATATTTTTAAAAGTAATGAAAAGTTTCCAAAATTGAGTTTTTGAATTCTAAACGTTATGAAAACTTGGGAAACACTCCAAGTCACTTGCGGAACACATAATACACTTTCTAAACTCTATAAATACCCCCCATGACAAAGGATTAAAGACACCAAGAATTAAAATCAACAATCAAGTTCTCTTTGCTTACAATCTTCAAAAAGCCCTCTTGCTCACATACTTGCTAAAGTTTCTACTGAGTCTTGCTAAGAATTTCTCACTGATCTTTGTGCACACATTCTAAATCTTTCAATCTAAGAAATAAATTGGTGATATACACTTGAGCTTCATCTTTCTACATTGTTATTTGATTGAAGTATATTGTTTTCAATTGTACTAATCCGCTCTTCAAGAGAGTGTCTTTGTACACCAGATTTTTTTTCTAGTTTTTGTATATGGTTCAGGATAATTGAATTGTTATTCCAAGCATGGGGTATCGCTTAGAGAGGGAGCTCCACCCTAGTTGAAGCAGGGATTATAAAAGGCTGCTCCTGCCTATCAAAGGAGTGTGTAAGGTTGCTCCTACTCGTAAAATGAGTGGTATAGTGGAATCCTAGGGTGTGTTTGCCTAAGGCAAGGACATAGGTGGGTATGGCCGAATCTCGTAAAACTCGCGTCTTACTCTTTTCCCTACTCTTTAATTTTCTGCATATATAAATTGCGTGGATTTTTATTTAAATGTTAGAAATTAATTTGTTATTCAGATTGTAGAAAATTTAATTAAAGGGAGTACATTTATTGATCTTTTGCGGAAACCTTAAAGGGAGTACGTTGATTAATCATTTGCGAAAACCTTGATTAAAGGAAGTGCATTGATTGATCAATACCAAAGCTCATTAACAAATTAATTGGTTGCATATTTCATGTTACATATTTAACATCAATATTTGAGTTTTGGAAGCTTGGTCGAATTTTCTATTGTGTTTCATATTGAAGAAATCAAGCCTTCCTTTTTTGTAAAGGTTATTCATTAGTTATATATTTAAGCTCAAATTTAAATCTGAATATTGGAAGCATTGCAGAAATTGTTGCATGGTTTCATATTGTGAAAAGCTTATATTGATTAATTAGATTGAGTCGTTGGATGTGCTAAGACACTGGCAAAGTATTCAAATTAGTATTCTCATTCATGAAGATTCAATCTTGAATTAATTATCTGATGTATTTGTGATTGTGTAATTATTGAATCCAAAAAGGGCTAAGAAAGAATTAATTAAAGATGGTATAAAGAAATTTTTAATCCCAATTTACCCCCCCTCTTGGGAGTACACCCTCCTTTTCAAGGATTTTTCAGAATTGGTAGATAGGGTTGTCGTAGTAGAGACGAGCAAGCAGAGGGGTGTCGAGATGCAGAATCGGAGGAAGAGGCCCACGCCTCCTAGAGTTTGGATAGGTACTAGCCTGGGCTCGTGGAGAAGAGGTAGATACAGCGGGGAACAGAGACAAGAGATGGGAAGCCGTGCATTTTAGGGTGAGCAGACTTACTCTATTTGCCCTAGATGTGGCAAGAGGCACGTGCGAGAGTGCCAAGAGGGGAGAAATGTTTGCTATTAGTGTGGTAGACCGGGTCATTTAGCATGAGACTGTCGTGCGTAGTCGAGTGATGCTCCCGCTCTCAGACCATTTCGATGAAACATCCAGGCACCCCAAGGCGATTAATAGAGGAATACCACGTAGGCGTGGGTCTATGCACTGACACTAGAAGATGCTGAGGCGGCTGATGATGTGGTGACAGGTATTATTACCATGCTTTCAATTAAAGCTATTGTTTTATTTGATTTAGAGGCCACACACTCTTTTGTATCTATGGGGTATATCAAGTTATGTGGGGTAGAAACTCAGTCGCTAAACACCGAATTATTAGTAGCCATATTGCTAGGATCAGTAGTGAGGTGTTGAAGGGTACTTAAAGGGTATCTAGTGGATATTTAGGGGAGAGTGCTACCAGCTGACCTCGTAGTGTTAGACACACACGGATTCGATATTATATTAGGAATGGACTCGTTAGCAGCCAATTATGCCAGCATCGACTGTCATGAAAAAGTGGTGGTATTTAGACTTTCTAGAGAGCAGAAGTTGAAATTTGTGGGGTCGCGCATTCATTTCTCACAACAACTAGTGTCAAATATTCAATCGAGGAGACTATTTCTAGACGGATGTTTGGAAAACATAGCTTATATGAAGGAAATTCCAGAGAAAGAATTGAAACTTACTGATATTCCAATAGTGAAGGAATTTTTAGATGTTTTTCCAGAGGAGCTACCTGAATTACCTCCTAACCGTGAGATTGAATTTGCCTTTGATTTGCTTCCAGGGACGAAACCAATTTCTAAAGCTCCCCACAGAATGGCTCTAGTAGAATTGAAAGAACTAAAAGATCAGTTCCAGGAATTATTAGATTAGAGATTTATCAGACCTAGTGTATCACCCTAAGGAGCATCAGTTCTATTTGTAAAGAAGAAAGACGGGTCGATAAGGATGTGCATTAACTACAGAGAGATAAATAAAGTGATAGTGAAGAACAAGTATCCACTTCCCCGTATTGATGACTTGTTCAATCAGCTCTAGGGAACACGGGTCTATTCTAAGATTGATCTTCGCTCTGGGTACCATTAAGTGAGGACCAAAGTAAAGGATGTTTCCAAGACAGCGTTCTAAACTCAATATGGCTGCTATGAATTTTTAGTTATGCCATTTGAATTGACGAATGCTCCTACTACATTCATGGACTTAATGAACAGAGTTTTCTATCAGCACTTGGACCAGTTTGTAGTGGTTTTCATTGATGATATACTGGTTTATTTGAGGAGTCCCGAGGAACATGAGACACATTTGAGGCTGATACTTAAGATACTTAGAGAAAGGGAACTGTATGCCAAATTCAAGAAGTGTGAATTCTAGTTAAAGGAAGTTACATTCCTTAGGCATGTGGTATCCGGGGATGGTATCTTTGTAGATCCAAGCATGATAGAAGTGGTTGTGAATTAAGCAAAACCGAGGAATGTTCAGGAGATCATAAGTTTCTTGGTACTGGTGGGATATTATCGCCAGTTCTAGAGGGATTTTATAGGCTATCAGAGCCTTTAACGCGGCTAATAAGGAAGAATACTAAGTTTGAATGGAATGACAATTATGAGCAGTGTTTCCAGGAATTAAAGCAGTGGCTCATCACTGCACCAGTTTGGACTATTCCATCAGGAGATGGTGGATTCGTAATCTATAGTGATGCATCTCAAAAGGAGCTCAGACGCGTGCTAATGCAACAGGGAAAAGTTGTTGCCTATGCTTCTCATCAACTTAAAGAGTATAAGAAGATTTACTCTACGCATGATTTAGAGTTGGCTACAGTAGTGTATGTATTAAAGATCTAAAGACATTATCTATATGGTGGAAGGTTTGAAATATTTACTAATCATAAGAGTTTCAAATCTTTCTTCATGCAGAAGGAGTTGAATATGAGGTAGAGGAGGTGGCTGAAATTAATTGAAGATTACAATTGTACCATTAGTTACCACCTAGGGAAGGCTAATATGGTAGTTGATGCATTGATCCGTAAATCAGGGTGTGCATCCGTATCAGCAATAGTAACTGTACCTCATATTAGAATGGATTTAGAAAGACTTTGTGTGAAGTTGGTAAAGGGTAGTCATCAGGCATTAATTGCTCATTTGGTACTTTAGCTAACTTTGCTGGAGAAAATTAAGATTGCATAGATACAAGACGCAGAATTAATAAAGATTAGAGATAGAGTGCAGAGCTGATAGGGAGCTGATTTTAATATTTCAGATGATGGAGCTATGAGGTTTTGTAGTAGGTTGTGTGTACCTAAGGATGCTGGAATTAAAAAGACTATTTTGGAAGAGGCGCATCGTTCCCTATATACAGTACATCCAAGAAGTACGAAAATGTATAGGGATTTGTTGATATCCTTCTAGTGGAGCAATATGAAGAGAGAAATTGTTGAATATGAAGAGTAGTATTTGACATGCCAACAAGTGAAGGCTGAACATTAGAGACCGGCGAGACTATTGCAACCACTTCACATCCCCAAATGGAAGTGGCAACATATTTCTATGGACTTCGTATCAAGGTTACCACCGACACTTCATGGACAGGATGCCATCTGAGTAGTCGTTGATAGATTGACGAAGACTACCCATTTTCTTCCCATCAGAGTCAACTACTCCATGGGTAGATTAATAAAACTCTATGTACAGGAGATAGTTAGATTGCATGGAGTGCTTGTGTCCATTGTTTATGAACGGGATCCACGTTTCACGTCTCAGTTCTAGAAAATCTTACGGAGAACATTGGGGTCCCAGTTGGCTTTTAGCATGACCTTTCATCCTCAAACAGATGGATAGACAGAGAGGACTATATAGAAATTGGAGGATATGCTGTGTGCCTGTGTGCTAGATTTTGGAGGCAATTGGATTCAGTTCCTGCCACTAGTGGAATTTGCTTACAACAATAGCTACTAGACCAGTATTGGGATGGCCCCATATGAGGCATTATATGGTCAGAAATGTCAATCTTCATTATATTAGGATGAAATTGGAGAAAAGTAGATATTAGGGCCAAAAATGGTACAACAATCTTCTGAGAAAATTAAGCTTATCTAGGAAAGAATTAGAACAGCTTAGAGCTGACAAAAAAGCTATGCAAATACCCGTCAACGAGCGTTGGAATTCGATGTAGGTGATAATGTGTTTTTTAAAATAGCACCAATGAAATGGGTAATGAGATTTGGGAAGAAGGGTAAGCTTAGCCCTAGGTATATTGGGCCATTTGAGATATTGGAAAGAGTTCGCTCAGTTGCCTATAGGTTAGCATTACCCTCAGCGCTATCTAGAATCCATGATGTATTTCATGTATCTATGTTGAAGAAATACATCCCAGATCCATCTTATATAATAAGTTATGAGGCACTAGAAATTGGTGAGACCTTATCTTATGATGAAGTGTCTATTCAGATCTTATATCATAAAGAGCAGGAATTACGCACCAAGAAAATCCCACAAGTGAAAGTACTCTGGAGGAATCATGCAGCTGAGGAAGCTTTGTGGGAGTTAGAGGAGGAAATGCGTCAGAAGTAGCCATATTTATTTAGTGGGATTCAGTATTAACTAAGGAAAGGTAATGGTTCAGGTAAGAAATCATGTATGTAAGTAGACTTTTGTGCAGGTTAATTAGTTGAATGTAATAGTTTTTTGTTTTGGTTGGTTTTGAGAGAATTTTGATTTAGTTATTGTAATCTCCTAGAACCGTATATGTAACCACGGTATTCATTCACCATAAGTAAGGCTAATTGATAAAATTTCAGCATTTTTCCTTTAGATTGGTACTATAGATAGATGACAAATTTCGAGGAAGAAATTTTTATAAGGAGGGGAGGTTGTAGAGACCTAGAAAATAGGAATAATAAGAAAAACAAAGAAAAAGATGGAAAATAGTTTGGTGTAGACCAAACCGTCAACAATTTTGTGGGAGCTTAGAAAACTGTTGATGGTTTTGAGTAACCGTAGCCTAGTAATGGTAAAATGGTGAAAAATGAAAGGGTTAAAACACAGACAGTCGACAGTTCTGGGAAAACCATCGACAGTTTTGTTTGGTAGTAGCTTATATGTAAATCCTGCAGTTCATTTTCTAAAAGGAAAAATCAAAATTCATGCCTGATTTTAGCCTGAATTAGTTGATAAACGTGATTTTGGGATCCCAGTGGCGATTCTCTACAGTTTATCCAAAATAATTTTTTGAATCGGACATTTCAGGCCCCACTCCAAAACTAGGGTAAGGAGGTTATTTCTAAAAGTTTAGCTAGTTATTGGTGATATGTGGGCCTAGCTATGTTGAATGACGATTATTATGGAGTTAAGTTGATTGAATTAGGGTTTATGGATACAGGCTTTGTGCGGGTGCCACAGGCATAGTATTGGATTCCCTACAAGCATAGTTTTAGGAAATTGGTAAGGGGATAGATTATGTTAGGTATTTTCAAAAAGTTTACCATTTAAAATATAGTATTTGATTTAGAAATTGTATATATATATAAATTAATGTAAGTTTTTTGGAAATCTGATGTTTGAATTGAGAAAACCCTAGAAACAAATCTATTGTTATTTTTCAAAAAAAAAATATATATAATCTTCCAAGACAGTCAGCACATTATAGTATAGCACTCACTTGTGCGGCATGAGTATAAATACTTTATTACAGATATTAGCATGTCATATTATTTTATGGTTACACATAACAAGCATGTTTTTATAACGAATTTTTAGAAAATCTATAAACAGTACAAAACTTATGATATTTTTAGTATATTGTGATAATTTAGCCGACCCCGATGCCGTGATAATTCAATCGGTCCAAATGCCATGATAATTCAGTTGGCTCAGATGCCATGATATTTCATCTGGTCTAGATGCCATGACTAGATATATTTATAACATTTTGTTTAGAAACATTATTATGACAGATTTTACACAGAATCATGAAAAAATTATATTACAGTTATTTATGAATACTACATGATAGCAGAACTGGGATGGCTTAATTTAGTTTTAGAGTACGATACCATAGCTATTAGTTCATACTAGTGCCACCACACGTCTCAGATAGAGTGTTGGTGAATGGATAGTTGATTGAGCCTAGTGTAGTAGTGTACCCCCCTGGCAGTCCAGACCAGGCTGGCCATACTAATCGTACTTACAAACGAATCAGTTTTGGCTTAGCATGGTAGGCCAACCAATGCTAGGTCCCGCCTATGGGCTGCACAACCCAATCATGTGGGGATAATATATGATATCAACTAGTTATCTATCTAGGGGAGAATTTCAGTATTATACAGATATGCAGACGATTTATATGCATACATAAATTTATTATGACATAGTATGTTTATGTTGAAATAGGATTTCTTCAGACTTATACAGAACATATTTTCTTTCCTGACTTATTAGTTATAGTAAATTATGTTACAGTTAATTATGTATAGTATATGTTTATAACACAATAAAACTCATGTGCCACACACTGATGCCAATCCATCCCACTTACTGAGAGGTGTCTCACCCCATAATTCAAACATTTCAGGAAACTCAGATAGACGAGCAGAGTGAGCTCCGAGATAGATGTTTTTGTATTGCCCTAGCTATAGGGTAAGTGTTTAAGTTGAAAGAGGAATTTTGTGTGAGTCCCTAGAATATTTGTATGTTGGGGATGCATATGTATAATTATGAAATTAGTAGGACTCTGGTATTTCTATAAGGTTTAGGCATGTCATGCTTTTTACTACACAGTTGATATGTATTTATGAACAAGTATATCCCCAGCACCCTACTTTGGGTCCAGGTTGACTTTGTTTATAGTTTGTGGTATTAGAGTTTATTAAGTAAAATGGAAAAAAAAATAATATATGCAGAATTTTCTGGGTGTTACAATAAATGTGTATGGCACTCAAATGATATGCATAGGAAGCAATGTCATGCACTTTCAAATCACTTTCCAATTTGGTAAATTCTGCATTTTGAAATCATTTTTCCTTGGCGTATGATATCCTTTTCCAAACACTTTACAAAACCTCTATTCGATTGATTTTACAAAAGTCATTTTCAATTTTTGAATGGTAAAATCTATATAATTAAAACAGTGGAGGATTTGCAAAGGGTTTACCGTCAAAACAGGGATACACTGAAAATGAGTTGTTGTGATCTTTAGCATAACTAGTTAAGCCTTTTGCAACGAGGCCCTAATACCAATTGCTGGAATTGGTGTGATCCCAAGAGGAGG
Source organism: Malania oleifera (assembly GCF_029873635.1). Taxonomy (NCBI): domain Eukaryota; kingdom Viridiplantae; phylum Streptophyta; class Magnoliopsida; order Santalales; family Ximeniaceae; genus Malania; species Malania oleifera. The sequence continues at coordinate 38,466,857 of NC_080422.1, read as the reverse complement.
GTGATTTGGGTTTTTAATTTTTTTTTTTTTGCTAAATTAAACTTTTACACTGATTCACCACAGTTCAAATCTCATTTAGTATAATGGCATGTATGAAAAATGATGAAGTTATACATTCAAACATACACATGCGACATATCTCATTTAACTCAAATGTGTGCACACAAATTATGACAATAAATAAACAAACATATACATATGGAAATTAAAGTGCCTTTTTGTAAATGAGATAAAGAGAGAGACACACACGATAATTGTTATTAAGGCTCGGCCAAACCAGCCTACATCCTCGCCTTGGGCATACCCCCCAAGGATTACACTAACCCTGCTCACTTAAATAGGTGAAGTCGAAGCCGTTAAAACCTCTCCTTACGGGGAGAGGTAAACCCTAGCTCAATTACCAGGTTGAACCCAACTGGTCTACCTTATGGGGCAGAGGCACCACAGTTCAATTTCTGGGTTGAACCCAACTAATCTCACTTACGAGACTGAGACTCCCCAATTTAATTAGAGGGATGAACCCAACCGGTCTATTAAAAGCTTATTTCGTACATATAAACACACTTCTAAATACAAGCAGAGATGTACAACATTAAAAGTTTAAATACATGCACTCTCTTATGATATGAGTTATGCTCAGTAGAGAAAGGGTGTTTTCTCAAAACAATATTTTCAATCTTTGAGAAATGATGTGTATGATAAAATACTTAAAGGTGTGACCCTATTAAAATTTTCTCCCAAAAATATATTTCAATACAAGTATAGGAGAACCTAGGGTTTGCTCTTTAAATGGTTTTTGCCCAAATAATATATATGAATATATGTAAATAATAAATATGTTCTCCAAAAAATATTTTTGTAAATAAAAATATTTGGAGAATCTAGAAGTTAAACTAAAAGATATTTGTGCGATGAATACTATTTGAGCATTTGAATCTTGCAATAGAGGTGCAAAGATTCAAAGGCTACGAAGAGTTTTTCCCACAAAATATTTATCAAAGAAATAATATGGGAAGAACTCTAAACCTACTCTCAAAAATAATTTCCAAACTAAAAGTTCAAGCGAGTAACTGATTTTGAAAAATGAAATGCCCAAACAAAATAAAATGCACTCTTTCAAAAGATTTTTTAAAGAGTGATAAAGAGAATTTAGGTGAGTATAAAATTTACCCCATAAAGATTTTTGCAATGAAAAAGTAGTTGGGGGAACGTTGACTAACTAATATATTTGAGAGAAAAATTTTCTAATCAAAGTTGCTAATCTAACCAAATGAAAGGGTATATATAGAGTTTCAACAAAATATAACCGTTGGGGACACGAACGTCATTTTAGAAAAATATTAATGATGTTTAATTAAAATTAACCTCGTTTACCTGCAGTAAAAAATTGATCAACCCGAGTGGTTCGGTCGACCAAGGGCAAGGTTTGGTTGACCACTTCAATAAATTCGGTCGACTAAGGCAAATTTCAACTATAGGTTTGGTTGACCATCTTAGGGCGATTCTGAACCCTTCATAGGTTCGGCCGACTATAGCTTAGGTTGGGTTGATCGCTCATATGGTTTGGTTGACCAAGGCTAACTTGAACTACACATTTGGTCGACCAAGTTGTTGGGGTGTCAGACACTTTATGGTTTGGTCGACCGAGGACAGTGCGTTCAAAACAGAACAATCGACCGAGGGAAGTCAATATGTTGACTTCAGACTTGTTCGGTCGACTGAGCCAATTTATGCATGTTGGGTTTAGTCAGCCAAGGCATGGTCAAAGGTTGACTCTGTGGATAAACAGTGTTTCGGTTCACCGTGGTAATAATACACACAATTGGTTGGTCGACCAAGTATGCCAAAATTACAATTATGCCTTTAGGGCGAGTTCAGTCGAATGAAGTGATTTAACATATAAAAGGTTGGTCAACTAAGGACTTTTAATTAAGCCTAAAAATCAAATGTCAGTCGGCCGAAGGTCGACTGAAGTTACCTAAAGTTGTTCCAAAATCTTTATTTGGTTTTAGTTTTTATGAAAATGGCTTTTAGTTAAACTCTACGTGCCCTAAGGTTAGTCTACGATTATCTGAGCATTCAAGTCATATCATGCAGATGCATGCATTATTGCAGACCAAATAATAAGGGAACTTAAATGCAATACAAATTAAAATGAATGTCTTCATCTTTTGCTCTTCAGTCTTCATGGAATACGCCAGAATGATGATAAGCTTGAAGTTCCTTCTGACTTCAACTTTGAATTAGAGACCTGTTCAATCACTAAATACACATATAAGTACCTTGTACTTTGTTAGTATCAAAACAGGGATCGGACTCAAAAAGCCAACATGCATGATTAAACATCCCACATACTTTGAAGAACTAATGCTAAAAATGGAGTGAACTAGGCTCATAAGAATGAGATCTAGCCTAATAATGAGGTGTCGGGTCCTTCCCACCTACTCACCACATCCAACGAATACCACCCTTGATTGACTTATTTATGAACTAGGCGTGAATACATCATATACATCGGACAACCAAAGAAGCTTCATATGTGCAGGAACAAGTGTGTTGTGTCCCTAGCTTGACCTTTTTGCATTTGGAGCAAGTTTTCTTTGTCTTTTTCGTTTCTTTTTCTCTTAAGCTCATTCTTTTTACATTTTTATTTCATGGCCAGCATGGACAGTTCTCACAACTTTTGTCATCTCTATGCTACCGAAGGGAAACTAAGCTAAAAAAGAAGTTCAAGAATTACGTCTATTTCTAGGGGTGGCTTAATTTTCTCGTCTTGAGTAGGCTACAAGATCTAGGTTTATATCTTCCCACTAGACATCACCTTTGGGCTAGCAAATGAAGAAACAGAGACTAGCATGCAAGAAATATCCAGGGAAGGAAAGTTGAGTTCTGTGAACTTGGAGTTCATGTAAATGACTCTCACAAGAACAAAAGACTCAACAAAAACTCACAAGGTGTCATAGTCACCACGGTTGTTCTCTTAGTGCTCTAAAAAAAACCCTAAGTGCTACGAATCATATGGAAGTGTGTCCTAGCCTTGTAAAGTACCATATGAATACAAGAGCTTACACAACAATATTAAAAAGAATGAGCCATTAGTCAACCCACATAAAGTTGCAAAACAAGTACATGGACTATAACGTGTGAAACTATGCACAAGCAACTTACTACCTCTTTAGTAAGCATAATAAAGTCATCAAAATGAGACGACCTAACTAGTAGCATATAAGCTATATAAAAGTATGTAGAGGGCATAAATAGTGTTATCATGGCATAAGGTAGATAATGTCACTGAAAATTTTTGTGCTCACAATGTTTCGTGTAGTGATTTCCTAACCCCTTACCCCCAACTTAAAAATTCAATATCTCTACTAAATTATGGAAAGAAAGAACTTGGAAAGTAAGAGAAGGAAACACTACACGATTCTATAAGATCAACAGTATACCTATGTCAGTAACAACCGCATAAAATGTAGAAATAGAAAGAAAAACGCAATGATACACTAAAGCACAAAAGACAATGAAACCAAAAGCACCATGTATTGTCATTAATTTCATGGGAAGTAAAAAATAGATAGAAACATCACAAGCATAGGTACATCCATTCAAAAGCATGGTGGGATACAAAAAAAATAAAGTACAAATAAAAGAAAAAAAAAAGAAATAAAAAAATAATGAAAGTGTGCATTAGCACAGTACGTATGCAGAAAAACGCTGACAATGGTCCTAAGCATCTTGCCCTGGACCTAATCCTCCTCTGTAGACCCACTGGCATCATAATCAAAATCACTGCCCCCTAGATCATCGCAGGCTCAAAGTAAACTCCTCCTCAGAAATACTGTCAAACACGGCTAGAGAATTAGGTGACGCTGGAGCAGGAGGTGGCACGCGAATAGATGAAGCTTATGGTACTAGTGCAAGTGTAGGTTCTGATGCCAGTGCCGTTGATGGAGTGGGGATAGGTGGTGGTTTAGCAACAGCATGTGGTGGGATAGGAGGTGATGCATATGAGGTAGATGGCGTGACAACATCCTTAGGAAGAGTCTCGGCTACCATCAAGCGGTGTATAAAAGGAATGACATTAGGGGGTGGCCTTACTTGAAAAGGCGATAACCCACAGGATGTCTACTGGCAGAATGAGGGTGGTCGTCTCAGCAGGGATCAGTAAGGTAGGTGCCGAAGTGGCTAATGGCTCAATTGCTAGCTCTGTAGCAGAGGGCTCCTTGGTGGATCATACAGGGCACTAAGCCTCACTCGCGGTAGAAGTAGCAAATGTAATCTCCTCAAGATTAGGCACCAGCTCATCGTCACCACTTGTCTCAATCTTGATCATCACCACTGACCTAGTTAATGGAGTCGTATGTGGCATGGGGGACAGATGGTCGAGCTGTAATGGAGGGAACAGAGGAGTGGGAGAGCACGCTTCTGGCAAGGGAGAGGAAAAATATACAGAGGGCTCAAGGGCAATGGCTGGGGTTGTAGAGCTTGGAAAGTAAGAGGTCTCCAGAGCACTAGGAAAGCAGACTCTAAGGGCATCGAACATTGCCCCGAACACTTGTGAGATGGTTTCCTTAGTCTCTGGCAACTCGTGGTGCACCTCAGATCAAAGGAGCTCGAAATCATGGTGTAGGCAGCCCATGTCATCCCATGCCTAAGGCATAGATAGGGATGCTAGTGGGTGCTGTGTTGCCCCTGACAGACTAGTTGTTGAGGGTGGCACCGCTGAAGTGGAGGGCTCAACTGTCATCCTCCTCTTCTTCTTAGGTGCGCGGTGATGAGGTCGCACTGGTGGTGTGTAGGTGCCTCCTTGGAGTCATGAAATAAATCTAGTACACAAAACTTGGACCCCTTGACTCCCTTAAATGGTGCCCACTAATTAACTTTTAACCGGGTTCTAGCTACCAAATGCAGGCTCTGGCTCCATGTTCTCTCGGTTGCAACCTCGCCAATGGGTATGTGCATGTCTAGGTCACCCAAGTTAATCTTAAGACACATCAACATCGCCATGATAAGTTGGGTGTATGGAATAAGGGGTCTTTTAAACTCCCTAGCAGTTTAATCGTGCCCAGGCTTCGGCGTCGGCTTCCTCAACTTTGGGTGCATCACGTTCCTCACATAAAATGTGATAATTTCATCCATGATCATCCAAGGGATATCCACCTTCATACTGTTATGCAAAGCATATACAACCTATAGGTGGATGTCGCGTGGCTTTGAATGGAGGCTGGATATGTAGATGTTGCGCTGGAGGATCAAATCCAAGAGAAACGGGTAGTCTAGTACCCTGCTCCAAGCTATACACATGCCTTGCACCATATTACCCCCATTATAATACTGGTCGTGGACATCTGAGGAGTCCAGTGCGTCCCACGGTATGTCATCGGCCTCAGGATGGGACCATGCCCTATGAATCAAAGCGAGGGTAAGCTCAAACCCCATACCATGAATGACAGTGGACTAGACTCCTGTCTGCGGCCCGTGGTGCATATGCCTATGGAATTCTTGAATAATTTCAGGATGATAGGAGATGGTCAATGGGGTCATATAATGGTTAAATTTGCTCCTTTCAAGGATCTCAACGCAACACTTCTTCCAGTCATGGACTCGAGTCTCCTCCAGTCGGAATGCATACATCATCTTGAAGTCATAGTCGTCCAGGGTCATGCTTGAGGCTTTTAGCCTTCAGGAAGACTGAGATGATGTACTTTGGGTCACTCGACCCCTTATTGGTACCGGTGTGGGTGGGGTATGCTCATACCCCAATAAAGGCTCATCTCTCAACTAACTAATAGCCCTCCTCTGCTTGGTGGCAGAACGAGAGGATTGGGGCTACTTGGAAGCAACCTGAGACTTCAAATGGAGAGGCATTTTTCTTGGTGATGGGCGATTTAAGGTGATCGGTTATGATGAGAAGCACCAGGGAGGAAGACAATGAAAATGGTGATGAAGATGACGGGATTTATAGGCTAAAAGGGAGACGAAAGGTAAGAAGAGGGAGAGACAAAGTCACCAGAAGATGAAACGAAGAGCCACAGCAGCTGAGAATATGGAGGGCCAGAACCCTAGGTGTGCTAAATAGGGCTTCGCATGAAGGGGGACACCACTGAAGCTAGGGCAACTCACGAGAGGGTTTCTGAAGCTTGGGGAAGGATGAGGATGCTTAGGCAACCAGGTCAGGAGTGGGTGCAATGAAGGAAGACCAAAGAACCAAGTAGATAAGTCATTCGAGCTTCGTGGGAGAAAGGGGATTTAAAAAAATTTTAACAAACTTGGCTAGGTCGTGCCAACCTTTGGCTTGTTGCGCCCTAATCGCCCCTTCACTGAAAATAGGAACTTTGATTTTTAATTAAGTCACACCAGAGTTCTAGAATTTATGACACAATGTTTATCAAAAAGTTTGAAAGGGGTTTCTTAATATTGATGAAGAACCTTAAAGATAAAGGAGTGTACTTTGTAAATTTCAAGATGGAGAAGAAATGGAGGAGTGCTTAAAGTTAAAGTTTTCAATTTCAAGGCTGAGGGCCTCGAGGATAAGGCAAAAAATCAATGAGGCAGTAAGCAACAATAACAAAGTGGAGTGGAAAACAATTACAAGAAAAACATATGTTCAAGTTGTGCAAGAGGGCGGGTATCAATTTGGAGAAGAATGTAAGATTAAATTCAAAGATACAAGAATTTTCTTGAAATCTAACAAATTAAGTACGAAATAAAGAGAAAATTTCTTGAATGGATGCTTGGTAGGTAGCTTTGATGAAGGCACTGTAAACCTCTAGGAACTCGAAAAATAGTGCTTAAGCACAAGGTCATTAAAGGCCATTTTTGGATCAAAAGGATGGTCTTTGATCAACCGTTGTTCGTGATGGGGATCAACATGCCTTGACTGTTTCTTTTGCCAATATGGTGACACGTGGATGACCTCTCGATGTCTACCTTCATTCAAATTGTTTTGTAGGTACACATGGAATTATTTGAAGACTACTTGTAGATTTAGATATTTGTTCTTGAAGACTTTTGGTGCATGAAGACCCCATTCGATATATTGAAGCAAGATCGAGTCCAAGTGTAAAAGTTCCACATGATTTTGGGCCTCCTTTTGGCACATGCTTGAGTTCCACATTTAAATTGTAATAGTGCAAGACAACTATACTAAAGTGTGTGTTTAGTAAGTTGGAGAGAATTTATTGTGTTAAGATTAACTGTAAGAGTTTAGTGCTTTGTCCCCCCCCATGCTTTGTTTCCCATACTTTTTTCCGTTATGCCTATGTGAGAGTTGTGAGTGTGTTAATGTGTTGTCCCCCATGCCAAACTTTATATCTTTCTTATTGTAAGAATTTTGGAGAGTTTATGTTTTGAATGTTGAAGAAGAATTCCTTTGTTAAAGCTTGAGTCTTTGTCCAATCTTTTGATTACATAGTGTGAGACTAACTCGTTCTCCCTGGAGATCACATGGTAAGAGACCACCCTATCTAGCACTACCATCATCCCCTCCTTTCTTTTATACACTCATATGTTCAATTTTCTCTACACCTTCATAACCAATCCATCATTGTGTTCAAAGCTTGTTCAAAGGACTTCCGGTGTTATTTAAGCTCGTGTTGAACAACATCAAGTCATCTGAAGATTTTTTTGGGTAAGCTTGTTACTTTTCTTAAGCCTTTTTTGATTATGAACCCTTGCTTGAAACCCAACAACTATTATCAAACCAGACCCTCGAATCCCAGAATTTTCTTCAAATCCCATGTGTGTTTAGGTGACTGAAGGTATAGGTTCCAATGACTGAAGTGCTACTTCCTATTCAAAAATTCTACTTCTAAAATCTTTAATCGACTGAGCCCTGAGTTCAAGTGATTAATGACCACCAAAACCTTTAGTTTTCAATATTATTATCACTTGCTAATATCAATTGTGGGAATATTGATTTATTAATGTAGAACTTACGTCCTTGAATTTTGAAATAGCATCTTTTCCAAATAAAACTTGATTCCTTAATAAAGGAACAATTAGGACTTAATTTATGGATAAATCCTAAACCTTTTTAGAAACCTTACAACATTTGAATCATAACATAATTTATTATGTTTACATTTTGTTGATTGAATTCTTAAATCAAAGTGTTTGAGTGTATGTGCTTGCTTGAGGGTTGTCTGTAGCACTAGGCTAGCCATAACCATCCTACATTATCTTGGTATCAAAGCATAGGTTTGTATTAGGTGAACCCTCAAAGCCCATTTTCCCTTGGCCTTCCCAAAATTCCCCTCAAAACTGTGACACCCCCTGCCAAAAATCCCTAGGTCGTGACCCCGTTTCCCTTTTGTTTGTTGTGTTTTGATGGCTACCTGAATCGAGAATCGTTATCATGGTCATAAGAATGATATGGATCGTGACACACTCTTATATGACTTGCAAGACCAAGTCCATGTCTTGACCCAAGACTTGACCAATGCATTTTCAAGAATTAAGAGGCTGGAAGCTAGTTTAGCTCCTAACCCACCACAAGAAAATCCGGGACAGCCCCTTGAGGTTGAGATTGAGCTTGCTTCCTATCACTCTAGGGAGCAAACCACATATCAGAAGAGAGGACACTACCTCAAGGGCGACGTCTCATTCCTCCCCACAAAGGCCAAATGTTCCTAGAAGGTTCGAACGTCATGACCCTTATGTTCCAAACTGGAATGATAACGATTATGATGAAGAGGATTTTCAATCATGTGGGGAAATGATCCAGATGAGAATGTGATGAAAAGAGTGAAAATTGAAGTGCCTACATATGATGGTCAAATGGACCCAAAAAGTTTTTAGGATTAGTTGGCTGAAATGGATTCATATTTTGATTGGTATAAAATGAATGACCCACATCATATGAGATTTACAAAATGAGGTTGACCGGGCAAGAAAAGCTTCATTGGGTGAATGTTGAAAGAAAAAAAGCTCACCTTGGTCATAGGCTTATAGAGCATTGAGATTTGATGAAAGAAAGGTCGAAAGAAAAGTATGTCCTAATCTCCTATAGAGAATGCCTCATGGACCAACTCTATAGCCTTAGGCAAAGAAGTTTGAGTTTTACCGAATACATGAGCAAATTTGATGAACTTTCCATTAGGTATGGTGTAGAAGAAAGTAATATCCAATAAATTTCCCATTTTAGAATTGGCTTGAAACCCGAGTTGAGAAAAGAGTTGTTTCCCCATCATATTGAGTCATTTAAGCATGCATTTAATTTGGTACATGACTATAAGCAAATGAGTAAAGCTCAAATGGGGAGAAAATTTGGAAATACTTCCAATGATACTTATCAAAGGAAGGTCACATCATATGAGAAGACTAGACCCACCAACATAGGTCAAGTGACTTCTAGAGGTAGCAATCCCACCATCCAACAACCATTGGACAAAGGAAAGGCACCCATGAATGGGTCCTAAAAAAAAAAATTCCTGGGAATGATGTGTGCTATAAATGTCACAAAAGAGGTCACTTTGCTAAACAATGCCCAACTAGAAATTTTCAATTGAAATAGAGGATGAAGATGAAGATTCGAAAGAACAACCCTCTATCCCCAAGGAAGTAGCAAGTGAGAATGAGTTTTAAATTGAGGAAAATGAAACTGCTAATGTGAATGTCATGAGATGCATCATGATGACCCCTCGAGAACAAGAGGATTGGTGTCGTACTTCTATTTTCTACACTTAAATTAAGTGTGGGAATAAAAGTTGCAAAATGATCATTGATGGAGGAAGTAGCATGAATGTAATTTCAAAATCAGCATTGGAAAAATTGAATCTGAAAGTTGAACCTCATCCCCATCCTTACAAAGTTGCTTGGGTAAAAGCAACAACAATGCCCATGAGTCATAGATACCTAGTTCCTATCGAGATTGGAGACTATGAAGATGAAATTTGGTGTGATGTCCTTCTTATGGATGTTGACCATATTATTTCAGGAGGACCTTGGCTTTATGACCTTGATTTTTCATATAATGATCGTGCCAACACCTATACCTTTAGGTGTAATGGAAAAAAGATTGTCTTGAGTCCCTTTGAGCCTAAAATTAATAAAAATGGCAAGCAAGACAAGAAAAAGGAAGACTTGAAAGGAAAAGAGACTATTGTGCGATTTTTGGTGTATTCCCAAGAGAGAGTGTGGGGGAGGAGTGAATTAGATATTTTAAAAATCCTAAGTCAAGTATGTCCAATTTTTAAAACCATAACCAGTATAACACAAACTTACGGGTCTTTCTAACAATTTCAAATAGTACAAGTATTTAAACAAACAATCAATCAAAAAAGCTAAGTATGTTTAAGCATACACAATAATCACAATCATATAAATGAAAAACATACACAAGTTGAAATGTAAAGAGAGTAGAGAGAGAGAGAAAGAGAGAGCCCAAACACAGTATTTTTACGAGCTTCAGCTGTACATGCCTATGTCCTCGCCTCAAGCCAACTCGCTTGAGGAACTAAATCACTCCTTACAGGGTGAAGCCCCCCTTTACAACATTCTTTACAAGATGAAACCCTCCTTTGCAACACTTTTTATAGGATGGAGCCCTCCTTTACACACTCCTTCAATAGGATAGAGCCCTCCTCTCTGGGCAATACCCCACGCCCGGTAAGGTTCACTACCCAAATCGCAGGGATACAAAAGATAATAAAAAATTTGTGTGTACAAAGAGATGCTTCTTAAATAAGTTGATTTGTACAATATAAAAACTATATGCACTCTCAAATGATTTTCAAATGAAGTTTTGTAGAGTATAAGGTTTCTCTCAAAAAATATTTTTCCAAGTAAAATGTGAGAGTGTGGAAATGACTTTTATCAAATAATCCTTGATAAATCAAATGTGACAAGCCTCTCAAGCAAGTATATATAAAATGAATATATGATCAACGCTCTCTTGAATAACCCAAATATTTTCTCCAAAAAGAATGTTCAAAATAAATATAGGAGAAGCTAGGGTTTGCTCTCAAAATAATTTTTACAAAGAAATAAGAGTGTATAAAATGTTTTTCTTCAAGAATGGCCTTTGATAATACAAGAAGGCTTTTAAGCAATATATATGAGTGTAGAACGAAGCTTAAGTCTTTCAAGAAGACTCAAAAAGAATTTCTCCAAGTAAAATATTTTCAAAAGAAGAGTAGGAGAAATATGAAAATAATTTCTTTAAGATTTGACATGTTAAATCTCAAGAATAAGAAGCACTTCAAGCAAGAGATATGAATTTGATATATGCTCAAGGCTTACTTGTATGACCCCAAGATTTTTCTCCTAAAAGAATTTTCAAAATGAAAGAGTAAGAGAATTCGAGTATAAAAATGTGAAAGAATCAAAAAATAGGGAAGTATACTCCAAATGGGTTTTTCTAACATTTTCCAAGTTGTTTAAGCTTGTATTTATACACCAAACTCAAAACTAGCCGTTATATGGCTGTTGGGAATAAAATAATATTATAATTTTGAATTTTATGGCTGTTGGGAGCTCAAAATTAGCTCAGCTCGAGAGTTCCAGTCGAATGGCACAGTGTCTAGTGGACTGGACTTAGGAGAAATTCCAAATACCTATGGTTCGGTTGAATGGGCTCAAGATTCGGTCGACTGGATCATCAGTCTGGTTGACTGGGCTTTTATGTGCTTTCAGGGATCGGTTGACTGGGCTTTTGTAATTTTTCCCAAATGGCTTGTTCGGTTGACTAGGCTATAAGGGTTGGTCTACTGGGGCCTTTGTAAAATTGAGTTCTAGCCAAGAGGCTTGGTCAGTCAACTGGGCCTTCTTGGCTGATCAACTGGGCTCTTTAAAAACTTGAGTTTAAGCCCTATTTGGATCTTAAAATCATTTCAAGCCTTTTATATGAGTTTGACTTTGTGAATCAAATTTTTTTCATTGAAACTTGGAGTTCCTAAGGTCATTCTATGGTCTTTCTCATTTTGAGAGATTTAGAGAGCTTCAATTTTAAATCATGAGACATGCATGCACAATTTCAAACCTAATAAATAGTATAGCTAAAACACAATCATAAGTCTTCAAGCTTTTGCTCTCTCGATGTTCATGGGATAAGCCTAGAAGATGTGTTCATTTAGGTGCTTCATGGCTTCCATTTTGCATCTGTCACCTGTGCTAACATAGAGATAAACCTATACACATACTTAGCACACAAGATCGACACTGTGCTTTCTCAATATCAAAATGGGATTAGACTAAAAAAGCCAACAAATTGGAAATCCATTGCCCATTTTAAGAAAAAAGCAATTTGAGCAAGAAAATAAAGAAACATAAGTTGTCTATGTTGTGGTCACAAAAGAGAATGACTCCTCTATTCCTAAACATGGGACACCACCTAAGGTGTCACCCATACTTTCTGAGTTTGAGGATGTTATTTCTAAGCCTTCAAATGAATTGCCTCCCAAGAGAGACATGCATTCAACATGCCATAGACCTTGTTACAGGATCAGCTTTGCGTAATTTGCCTCATTATAGGATGAATCCTAAAGAACATGAGGAATTGAAAAGGCAAGTTGGTGAGTTGAGAAGTAAGGATTTTATTCAAGAGAGTATGGACCCATGTGCATGTCCCACCCTTCTCACTCCTAAGAAAGATGGAACATGGAGAATGTTTATTGATAGTAGGGCAATTAACAAGATTGCCATAAAGTATAGGTTTCCCATACCTAGGCTTGATGACATGCTTGTTCAAATGGTTGGTTCCAAGATATTTTCAAAAATTAATCTTAAAAGTGGATACTACCAAATAAGAATAAGACTTGGAGATGAATGGAAGACCACTTTCAAAACCAAAGATGGCTTGTATGAGTGGTTGATGATACTATTTGGTCTTCCTAATGTGCCTAGCACATTCATGAGAGTGATGACCCAAATCTTGAGACCTTTCATTGGGAATTTCCTTGTTGTTTATTTTGATGATATTCTGATTTATAGCATCTAGTTCACTTGAGAAGAGTGTTTGAAGTGCAAAGAGAGCAAAAACATTATGCAAACTTGAAGAAGTGTACTTTCATGACCTCACAAGTAATCTTTTTATTAGTTGTTGTGACTGAAAGTAGAGTTTTTGTTGACCCTAAAAAGGTCATGGCCATGCAAAATTGGCCTTCTCCTAGGAGCATTCATGAAGTAAGAAACTTCCATGGGTTAGCCACATTTTACTGAAAATTCATTAAGAATTTTAGTACCATTATGGCACCCATCACTAATTGTCTTAAGAAAGGTGAATTTATATGGCCTAAAGCTACAACCAAAGTTTTCCTAGACATCAAAGACATGCTGACTAAAGCACCTGTGCTACGCCCTCCTAATTTTCAGAAATATTTTGAAGTTGCTTGTGATGCTTCTAGTGTAGGCATAGGAGGAATTCTTAGTAAAGAGGGCCATCATGTTGCCTTCTTTAGTAAGAAATTGAATGATGCAAAGCAGCCTTACTCCACATATGATAAATAATTTTATGTTGTGGTTCAATATTTGAGGCAATGAAGACATTACTTGCTCCCATAGAAGTTTTTACTACTTTTTGAGCCCCAGGCCTTTAGATACTTGAGGACCCAAACGAAATTGAATCATATGCATGTAAAGTGGGCTAAATACATTTAGCAGTACACTTTTGTGCTCAAACACTGAACCGGTATTGAAAAAAAGTTGTTGATGCCATTAGCCGAGTTGTGGCCACTTTACAGACCTTAGAGCTGAGAGTCATAGGCTTTGAGAGTATTAAGAGAGAATACTCCCAATGTCCTCATTTTTTTTATATCTCTTCTGACTTGTTACAAGGACTTCCTAGAACCCATCCTGATTCTGTGATCCATGGTGGATTTCTATTTAAAGGAACTAGGTTGTGCATACCTTTTACATCTCTACGGGTCCATTTAATATAGGGATTGCATGCAGGTGGTGCTGCAGGTCACTTTGGTAGAGATAAAACCATTGTGATGGTAGAGGATAAATTATTTTAGCCTAGTTTGGAAAGGGATGTTGCTGGGATTTTGTTTCATTGTGGTACATGCCAAATTTCAAAGAGAAGGAAGCAAAACACAGGACTGTATACTCCTTTACCTGTGCCTCATATCCCTTGGCAAGACATTAGTATGGACTTTGTTTTAGGACTCCCTAGGACTTCTAGAATAGATGATTTTGTGTCTATTGTTGTGGATAGATTCTTTAATATATCACACTTTATTCCATGCAACAAGACACATGATGCATATAAAATTGCCTCTATCTTCTTCAGGGAAGTTGTAAGGCTACATGGTCTTCCCAAGACCATTGTTTTCAATAGGGATGTGAAATTTATGAGTTATTTTTGGAAAACCTTTTGCACCATGTTAGGAACCAAACTCCAATTTTCTAGTGATTACCATCCCCAAAATGATGGGCAAACTAAGGTAGTTAATAGGAGCTTGGGTGACCTATTGAGATATTTAGTGGATGAAAACATAGGTTCGTGGGATTTGTGTCTTCTTATGGTTGAATTTGCATTTAATAGTTTAGTGAATAGAACCATAGGATTGAGTCCTTTTCAGTATGTCACTGGTTACCAACCTAGGAAGCCTATTTATCTCATCCTATTACCTCCGCAGGCTAGAGTGAGTGAGCAAGTTGATGCCTTTGTAAAGCACATGCATGATTTACACTATGAGATAAGAATGAAAATTAACTTGAACAATAAGCATTATAAATCTAATGCTGATGTACATTATAGGTTGCAAGAATTTTCAAAAGGCGGTATGGTCATGGTCCATATTTGTAACGACCTACTATTTCTTTTCCATTTCTCCATTTCTTTTTTTTTTTTATACGGTAAAATTTATAATGCTCTGATACCTACTATATTAAACAAAACCATCAACCTAAGTAGCGTGAAGCGGAATCCATATAAACACAATCAAGAAAATATACAATACTAGAGTGCCAAAATGTGTCCTCAAAATATACATATATGACTGTTTCCCAAAATACCCTCAACTAGGCTAGGGCTATACAAAAAAATAATCTCAAAAACACTCACTCTACTAACGGGGTAGTACTGAGGCCCCTCCATCTACGAGCCTGATCTGTTCGCCTACCTGGATCACCTGAAAAATGTTAAAGTAATGGGATGAGATGACGCTTAGTAAGACGAAATATGCTATTGCTAGTGTGTGGCAAATGAGTTACAATACTTTAAAGATTTGTTTCTAAATAATCATGTATAACTAAATATGACAATACATATATGAATAACATATACAACCACCACCTGTACCTATGTTGCTTAACATATCTATTTTTATAAGTTTTCCATTCATAATACTTCTACTATACATAAGTACCCCCACTGTTACTGTAAAATTGTATATTCATCTAATAGCTGAAAACTTCCCTGTGGATAGCTGTATGTAATGATTTAACCCCTCATGAGAAGGTTGTGCGGCCCGTAAGCGGGATCTACCCTAACTGGTTGATCAGGATAAACCACTCTACTCCATCAGTTTGATCAACCCTCCTCAACCCACATCTGATAGGGAGCATGTCCACTCGTGGGCCTTATACGATCGACTTTCATATCACGTATTATCTGAATAGGTGGTTGCACTCTATATAGTATGTAGCAACAGCACCGTGCTCTGTAAACTGTATCTGTATGGTCCATCAGGGTCTGATACTATATAATACATTTCTATATACAACTATCTATTTTATCATGATTTTGTAATAACTATATAAATCATGACACTGTGATAAACTATATCTGTATCAACTGTATTTCTGAAATGAACTGTAAAACTATATGTCATGGTATTGTAAACTGTATCTGTATCAACTGTATAATCATGGTATTGTGTAATTACTATAAAATATATTTACTGTTTGTATAATCTATAAAACATAGCTATGAAAAATACTGTAAAGCATGTCTTTGTACTATATCTATATTCTCAAGCCACACAGTAATTAAAAAAACATATTATACATAATGGATAAACTATATAAATTCCTGCTGTGAATAATAATCTGGTAAAAACACATAATTTATACTAAAACATGTTAGAATCGCCTAGCATAGCATATTTCCCTTACCTGATTTCTACTAAAATCCCCCTACCGTGATGGGTCCTACACTCACAAGGTTCTCCACTCAACACCCTAAAAACCATATATCCCAGAACAAAATATAACTATTTTTACATTTACAACATTTCCTACAACTGCTGGAAAGTCAAATTCTAACAAAAATGTCTTACCCTAAATCTGGGATGAAATCCAACTTCGTCCCACCGATGATCCACTCAGGCAGACTTAGGAAGAACTTCCCCAAGAGCATCGTGGTGGCCTCAGATCGTCGATCCGGTGAATCACGGAGCTGAAATCGAAGAGAGATGGAGGTGGAGTCGTAGGAGAGAGAGAGGGAGTGAATTTCTATGAATTGTCTGTGTAAAAATCCAAGTTTTAGCTATTTATATTGCGACCTTCATCGATGAGCCACATCATCTCGTCGACAAGTCTAACAGGAAATTCATCGATAAACTCTCCCTTTCGTCGACGAAATTCAAAATCGCCCAAAACATTCTCTCAGTATCTTATTGTCGATGAAACATGCCCTTGTCGATGAGTCCCTCTTGTACCCTCGTCAAAGAATCCCCTGTGCTCGTCGAAGAGGCCATGAGAAAATTCCTTGGGTTATTATGTCTAAAATGCAGTGTCGTCGACGAACGCAAGTCTGCTGCCTCCTTCTATTACTGTTTCCATTTCTATCCCTCTTTATTATTTAAATACCTTTATTCTTTGGCTCGTTACAATATTCATCCCAAACGGATTCCATTAGGAAAGGTAAGAAAGTTGCATGCTAGAAAGATAGGACCTTTCAAAGTTTTAAAGGAAATTAGTTCTAATGCTTACATACTTGATATTCCTATTGATTTTGGTAAAAGTAATGTGTTTAATGTTAAAGATCTAGCCCCTTTTCTTGAAGCATCATCTTTCATGGAACCTTCCAATTCTAACCTTGCAGGTGATCCTACTCCTTTCCCTACTCCTTATGAGCCTAAAAGCCCAATAGTACCTCTACCTCCACCTTTACCCATACCAAAGAAACTTGATGAGATTCAAGAGATCTTGGATGGCAAGATAACATTCACATGAGCAGGATCATACCAAATGTTCTTGGTCTAGTGGAGAGGTAAGTCACTTTCCGAGAGGTCCTAGATTCTTAAAGAGGACCTCCTTCGTCTCAACCCGGAGTTGTATTCACAGTACATCATTTCACATTCTTCAGAGAAGAATTCTTTTGGGTCTTGGAGAGATGATGGGGATTAACATGCCTTGACTGTTTCTTTTGCCAATATGGTGACACATAGACGACCTCCAAATGTTCACCATCATTCAAATTGTTTTATAGGTACACATAGAATTATTTGAAGACTTAGATATTTGTTCTTAAGACTTGCAACGCATGATGTCCCTAGTTGAAATATTGAAGCAAGATCGAGTCTAAGACCCATGTGGGCCCTACACAGTCATATGAACCCCACACAATCATGCTCCATGGACCCCCCACATGGTTTTAGGCCTCCTTTTGGTCCATCCTTAAGATCCACATTTAAATTGCAAGAGTGCAAGACAACTCAGCTAAAGTGTGTGTTTAGTAAGTTGAAGACTGTGAATTACAGTGTTATCCCAAAAGAGGGGGGGGGGGTGAATTGGGTATTTAAAAAATATTTAAGTTTATTTTACCACTTGATCCCTATTTCAATATTTAACAAAATATTTGTAGGGGCTTGAAATTAATTCAAATTATTATCTCAATAAATTCATTAATACCCAATTAATTATCGAGTGCATGTAATATTAATCAACATACAAAAATGCAAAAGTTGATAATGAAATGCAAGCGAAAATTAAAAAGTTAAGGGATGAGAGAAGGTAAACACAATTTTACGAGGTTTAGCCAACCCGACCTATGTCCTCACCTTGAGCAACCCACTCAAGGATTCCACTAAATCCATGCTCATTTAACTGGGATGGAGCTTGCCTTATAATCTGCTACTTACAAGAGGCACAACTTCCTCCTCACCCAGTTCACAACCAAAACTGTGATTACAATATATAATTACAATTTCTGCACATAGTGATTACAATATATAATTACAATTTTTCACATACACGTAAATGCTTCTACACAAAGCTAGTGGGTACAATAGAAATCCTAATACATATTCATACGATAAAACTTGAAGCTCAATATGAATGTAATGATAAAATCGTTATATGAATGATATGCTTCACAAATCAATATCTCCCAAAAATGATTTTATAAATAAAGGCTTTGGAGAAACGTATGGTTTGATTTTAGAATACTTTATGCAAGATTAGAAAATAATATCCTTTCAAAAATAATCTTTAATAATCCACAAATCTATGTTCTTGCTATTAATAATTTGCAAAGTTGAGTCTTTGAATAAATATACAACTTTTAATATTGCAAAGATTTAAACACTATATTTCAAAAATAATATTCCTCAAGAATATGTATTTAGAGGCTCTTAGTATTTGCAATCAAATAATTCTTATACTAATCAAATAGAAAATCTTTGAATGAAGATATATTGAAAACTTTCTTCAAGATTTTAGTTTTAAACAAAACTTTTCTCAAGTAGTGATCTTTCACAAAAGTATATATAAATAATAACTCGATCAATCTCTCAAAATGAATATTCAAGAATAAGTTTGTGAGATGAAAAAGTCTTTGAGAATAAGCAAGCAATTAGTTTGATCACTAAACCTCAATACCCAAGTTGCTTACACAATATTCGCTAGACATCTTTTTGAAAATCAATGTAGCTCAAGCTTAAATATGATGTAAACGCTTTGAAATCGCAAGCAAGAGCCTAGCAATGTGCTCAATGCTTTGTAGAGTTGTGTATACGTTCAAGGCTCCCAATCATATGCCAAAAGTGAGGCACTAGGGTTTAGAGGTTATTTTTATAAGTAATGTCGACCTTAGGTTAAGTCTTGACCATTGGATCAATTTGATCAAATGAATAACCCATGTGTTTTGTCGCTAAAATTTAGATTTTTAAAGTTCCTGCAGGTTTAGATGACTGAGCATTTGGGTTCAGACATCTGATGTTCCTTAAAGCACTGAAAATTATAGTCTAGACACAGGGTCAGACGACTAAACTGTAGGTTTAGTCTTCTGAAGTCCTAGCTTAGATGATTGAATTGAGGGTTCAGATGTCTGAAGGTGTTTTGCCTATTCTGTGTTTCAATAATTAAATCTTCAGATGATCAAACTAATTCTTTAGTCTTCTAAGGAAATTCTTCAAATGTCTAAAGGAAAACTTTAATCGTTTAAGGTTGTATCTTCAGGTTTCTGAGGGTACTCCTCAGTCATCTGGGCGGACCAACTTCAGAATTTTTAGTTTAGTTTTCAAAATCATTTGAACTCTCTTGCTTTAATTTCTTATAAAACATTTTTCGAGGTTCAAAATAAGTTCTCTAAGTCCATGTTTAACCCTAGAAGGTTTTCATGAGATGCATATGTAGGATATATTTTGAGCTTCTAGCTATATCATATAAAATATGCACATATATCAATTCTAAATACCCATTCCCATGATGATCTTGAACTTGACGTTTGCATCTTCATTCTTATACTCTTTTAGTTTCATAGATTGTGTCAGGTTGTATATGCTTTAATCCTCATGGCTTCCATGGCTTCATCACCTTCTATGCATGCTAATAAATGTTCCTGCTCACATTCTCAATGTATAGATCAAATACCAAGTGATTTGTCATTATCAAAACATGATTGGACTCATAGAGTCAACAAAGAGTATTTATTGTGTTAGCTAGGATTAAGTGTAAGAGTTTAGTTCTTTGTCCCCTCCATGCTTTGTTCCCCATGCTTTGTCCCCCCATACCTGTGTGAGAGTTGTGAGTGTATTAATCTGTTCTTCACTGCATGGCAGGCTTTATGTCCTTTTCATTATAAGAATTCTAGAGAGTTTATGTTTTGAATATTGAAGAGGAACTCTTTTGTTAAAGCTTGATGCTTTGTCCAATCTTTTGATTGCATAGTGTGAGACAATATCGTTCCTCCTGGAGATCATGTGGTGAGAGACCACCCTATCTAGCACTACCATCATCCCCTTATTTCCCTTATACATCCACACAACCACTTTTCTATACACAGTCATATCCAATCCATCATTGTGTTCAACGCTTGTTCAAAGGACTTCTGGTGTGATCTAAGCTTGTGTTGAACAATATCAAGTCATCTGACAATTTTTTTGGGTAAGCTTGTTACTTTTATTAAGCCCTTGTTAATTGTGAGCCCTTGCTTAAAGCCCAACAACCATTATTAAAGCAAACCCTCGAATCCCTAAATTTTCTTTAAATCCATGTTTGTTTTGGTGATTGAAAACATAGGTTCAGTCGATTGAACCGTTACTGCCAGTTTGGAAATTCTGCTTCTAAAATCTTTAGGCGACTAAAGACCACTTGAACCTTTAGTTTTCAATATTATTATCACTTGCTAATATCAAGCGTGGGAATATTGATTTGTTAATGTAAAACTTACATTCTTGAATTTTGAAATAGCATCTTTTATGCATAAAACTTGATTCCTTAATAAAGGAAAAAATGGGACTTAATTTCTAGATAAATCATACACCTTTTCAAAAACCTTACAATGTGTGAATCATAGCATAATTTATGATGTTTAGGTTTGGTTGATTGAATTCTTAAATTAAAGTGTTTAGGTGTATGTGCTTGCTTGAGGGTTGTCCGTAGGACTAAGCCAGTCATACATGTCCTACATCAATTCATCTTTGAGAATGAGAAGGTTGCAGATGATGTGTTGATTTCAGGCAAAGGGGTGTCCCAAATAGATATATAAGATGTAAAAAATAGAATCTAGACGTTCAGTGTCACAAACTGAGAGCAGCAAGACCATTAAACTGGATAAATACTGTAGGATTGCCCCTACATATGAGAAGCAAGGTGATATTGAAAGCGATTGTGATTGTTTGTAGGGATTTGCAAGATAATTTGCAGAGAACATTGACTGCATGGAGGAGAGATCAAGAATTAGAATGAAATTCTTAAAGGAGATACCAGAGTTCATGTTCATTGAAGGTGGGGAAACAAAAGCCAAGATGGTCATTAATAGTAGCAATGGAGGAGAGGTGAACAATAGTGTAAGATTGTGCACAAAAGAATTGAAAATGAAGGGGGAGGAGGAAGAGGCATATATAGTCACACACAAGAGGAAAGCATCACCCCAGGAGGGTAGTGTGTGTATTAGGGGAGGTGGTTGGCCCACCTTTCATGAATAGAAAAACCCCAATTCAAGTTTCGAATTAGGCCTACATGAGGTGCTTAAATTGAAAATCAAGGGATGTGGGCCAAACAAGAAAGTGTGGAGGCCCAGAATAAAAAAAAAAAAAATACATTGAAAAGCAAGCCCAAAACGAAATAGTGGAAGCCCAACAACTAGGATTCCAGCCCACCCCATTGCTGCCTTGGCATGAAGGCCCAGCATCCAATGGCCAGGTAAGTCTTTTTGAATAATTTTAATTTTGCCCATGTAGTTGATCTCTCCAATTTTAAACTAAATGTAGAGCAAGTTGGGAACAAAGAAAGTTTCATTGAAAGGGATAGGGCAATAGATATTAGTAGTGTAGTTGGCGTTCAAGAGAACTACAGTACTGGGCTGAATAGTCCAGGATGCTTGTGTGAAAAATCCATGAATCTCAGAATAATCTCTCGGAATGTTATGGGCCTGAGTTGCAGGGTAAAAAGAAACATAATCAAGTAGATGTTGGGGATATGGAGACCAAACATCATTTGTTTGTAGGACTCAAGAATGGAAGATTTAGGAACAAATAAAATGAAATCAATATAGAAGGCAAATCAGGTAGGCTGGGAATGCCTGAACTCGAATGGAGCTTTAGGAGGGATCTTTCTTGCATGGAATTCGAATATATTCTTGCACAAACAGACTATTAGGGGCAATTATCCAATCTCCGTAATTTTTTCATAACATTCTTATAGGTTGGAATTGGCTAATTATTATACTAATTACCAAGGGTGCGAGGTAAATTATTATAGTTAGAGACATGATGTAGTGATACCAATTTGTTAGAGAATTCATCCTAAAAACCTAGGTGTTAAGGAGAGAGAGCTAAGAGGATCTTATACTGGCTTTGGAACTGCTGGATGGACATTAATACTCCCCCTTGAGCCTATGGGGGAAATGAGGCGACGAGAGCCCATAGGGGGAAATGAGGCAAGGAGAAGTCTAGCCCACGGAGGAGCTAAGCAGTGGGGAGAAGTCCAACCCACGAAGGAGTCAAACAGCCCAAGGCCCAGCTCTGATACCATGTTAGAGAACTCATCCCCAAAACCTAGGTGTTAAGGAGAAAGAGCTAAGATGATTTATTACTGGCCTTGAAACTGCTCATAGGGATGATGTGCTAGACAGACATTAATACTTTCCCTTGAACCCATGGGGAAAATGAGGCAACAAGAGCCCATGGGGGGAAATGAGGCGAAGAGAAGTCTAGCCTACAGATTAGCTAAGCATCGAGGAGAAGTCTAACCCATGGAGGAGTCAAACAGCTCAAGGCCCAACTTTGATACCATGTTAGAGAATTCATCCTCAAAACCTAGGTGTTAAGGAGAGAGAGCTAGGAGGATCTTATACTGGCTTTGAAACTACTCATAGAGACGATATAGGGCTAGACGGACATTAATACAATCAAACTCATTAATGCAAACTTAGTGGAAATTTAGTGACAACTTGTTGAAGAAATTCTCCACTAATTCAATTTCTCACACCTCTCACAGGGTAGCGACCATGATGGAGACAGTTAATAATTTGAAAGTGGAGATGAGATCTTGGATAGAGAAAAGGTGAAAAGATATGCTCAAGTGATAAAAGGTCCGTAACAGAAGCTTTTGTTACAACTTGAGCTTAATCTTGCCATTGGTAATGGTCAACCATTAACCACAATTGTAGTGATACATGGGTGTTTGAGTAGCCTACTCTTTGTCAAGTAGACAATTTTTTTTTTGGGGGGAGGGGGGGGGGGTAGTGGAACTTTTTTACATATAATATTGATTATAAGTATTGAAAATTTCTACTAATTAAATGATTACGTTGATGATAAGGAAGAATCTAAGCCCACCATGCATGAAGGATACGTGGATAGGTTTCTTAGACATTTTAACCTTCTTTTAGATTGAAACCTAGTGCAGCCATCCTAGCCATTCAACATTATTCAAAAGCTCTAATTAATTTGATTTAAGGACGAGAGCTTAAAAGGGGAGAATACATAAACACTCTTACACAAGATAAATCAATTATGAATTCAAAAGAGTATTCAGACTAACTTTTCTTTATGTTTAACTCAACCATATGATTTGAATAATAAAAATCATATTGCATTTCACAAATACTTTGAGGTTCAAGGTTAAGTAAGGGTTCTTGGATTAGTATTAGAATTTATCTTCATAGAACCCATCTTTGATAACATCATCCAAACTTTCCACTAAAGATGTTTATTAAAAAAAAAAAAAAAAAAAGAAACATGAAAATCTAGCTACTCTAGTATTATGATCTTTCTTGAAAGCTCTTGGATGAGTTTAGGGATAAAAGATAAATAGTACTATGATCAATTCCCTAAAGCTCAAGCATGTGTAATGGAAAAAATATGCTATAATTAAGATAATCACATTTAAGAATTCATATAGCATTCCACACATTTAACAAATGAAGACATGTTTGTTGGAAGTGGATTTATTTGAGCAAGTTATAACCAATATTATATATTTTGTCCAAACATTATGATATGTTAACGTTAAACGAATAGTTGGACTCATCACACAAATTTTTCATATTGGCTTGCTTTTCAATGGTTATTAGTATAACAGTGAATGTGTATACTAAGACTGGACATTTAAGCACTATTCACTAATTAATTATCACTACCCCTTTTTAGACAAAGTCTAAAAACTAAGGAAAAGACAATTTATGTAATTCCTTTTGGAACCCATTTTTTCTTGGTTTCTAAGAGGTTAATTTTCTTAATAACCCATTCTTCTTTGAGTTTTGGCAAGTTAAAACCCAGCGTTTCTCTGACTCGCTAGACTTGCTTGGGTTTCACACCCTTCCTTTTGAAAGGGCAATCGAATTTGATATGACCCTTCTTTTTGCATAAAAAGCACGTGGTGTGGGTTATTTTTCCTCCGATTTTCAATGCCATTAAAACCTATACCTTCCTTATCTAAGATCATCTTTTAAGAACCTAAGAACTTGTCAAAATTTTCGTTGCCCCTAGTAAATGTGTGAATAATCTTAAATTGGTCCTCTACTTTTCTTTCCACGCTTATCATTTTTAAATCTTTTAAGCCTTTGCAAAGTCCTTGCAATTTTACGAACTCTTTGGTCATGGTGTTTGCTTTACACTCAAATTCAGAAATAAGAAGATCCTTTGTATTATCACTAGAAATTTGGGATCTTAAGACTTTTAGCTTTTTTTTTTTTCAATTTTTCATTCTTCTTTTCTAAGCTCATGATTTTCAAATCTTTTTTCATTATTAACATGAATTTTAGATTCTAGTTCTTTCAATGATGCCTTATTCTTGTTTTTTAATTCCTTAATTTCTACTTCCTTTTCAATCTTTTCCTTCTCTAGGATAGTATAAGATTCTTTTAAGTCAGCTATTTGTTTTTCTAAAATTTTATTTTCATTTTTCAAAATTATTTTCATTTTAGAAAACTTTATTAGAATCTTATGAGCCTTAATAAATCCCTTTTGTAATTCCTTATAAGATGGCATGCTATCATTACTACCAGATTCATCACATGATTCACTAGAATTTTAACAAGATAAATCACAAGAATCAGTGCATGAATTATTTAAAGAAATAGAAGGAGAGGAATGTACCTCTTCGTTGGTTAGATCAATAAAACAAGCATTTTCTCATTCTTGATCTTTTAAGCTTGAAGCATCCGGAGTGGTAGTTACATTCTCCTTGGTCTCTCTATATCTCTTATTGAGTTCATCCCATATCTCCTTTGCACTTGAACATGCCATGATTTCCTTAAAGATGTTACCATCTAAAGCACAATAAATCGTGTTCAAAGCCCTTGAATTAATTTGCAATAAATTCATATCATGCTCATTTAACTCATTCTCTAATTTGGGAGTTTCAATATTGTCAACAATTTTCATAGGCACAAAATTCCCTTGAGTTATTATTCTCCAAGCCCTCCAATCCATAGATTTGATAAAAACACTAATTTTTAATTTCCAAATAGTAAAATTTTCACCACAAAAAATTGGAGGCCTAGAACAAGATTGTCCCTCACAAAATAGGGATACACTAATGTGACTCATCGCGATCTTTAACAAATGTGTTTAAGCTTTTTGTAACAAGGCTTTGATACTAATTGAGAGTTATGGTGTAATCCCAAGAAGGGGGGTGAATTGGGTATTTAAAAAATTCTTCCTAAGTCAATTTATCCCTATTTTAATTCCACAATTAGTATAACACAATCCTGGGTCTTTCTAAACAAGCATGAATCTCACAAATAATAATGTGTGCAAATATTTAAAATAATTATAACGTTGAGCACAAATTGAATATAAGCATACAAGTACGAAAAGTAAAGTGCAGAAATTAAATAGGGTAGGGAAGAGGGAGCCCAAACACAAAGTTTTTAACGAGGTTCGACAAATCCCGCCTACATTCTTGCCTAGGGAAAACCAACCAAGAATTCCACTATCTGCTTCTTAAAATTAGGGCAGAGTTTATTGTTACAATCCTCTTTTTACCAGGGCAAAACTTCCCTTTACAATTCGCTGCTTACATGAGACATAGCTACCTCTTTACAATTTGCTGCTTATACGAGGCGTAGCTAGCTCTTCCCAGTTCACAACCCGAACCGTAAATGCAAATGATATGAAATTTTATGTACAAGTAAAATGCTTCTAAATAAGCTGATGTACAAATAAAATTCTTAATGCACTCTCAAATGATTTTCAAATGAAGCTCGGTAGAGTATGATAAAACCTCTAAAAAATATTTTACAATTAATTGAGTGAGAGAATGGAAAATGATCTTTTTTCAAATGACCTTTGATAAATCAAGAAGCCTATCAAGCAATTATATATGAGTTAAAATATACTAAAGGCTTTTTGTAATACTCAACAAGAATTTTCTCCAAAAATGATATTTCAAAGAAAGAGTAGGAGAGTGAATTGATTCAAGATTGACCTTTGAAAAACATTAAATGGCAAGAAGGCTTTCAAGCAAAATATATTGGTATAAATATATGTTCAAGCCTAAACCTTGCTTGTAAACCCCAAAAATAATTCCCCCAAAAAGATTTTCAAGAACAAGAGTAGGAGAAATAAGCTTTGATCTTCAAAATTTGAGTATAAAATATGTTTGGGAAAGAGAGAATATACAAGGATGCTCCCAAATCGTTTTTTCTAACATTTTTCAAGTGGTTTAGACTTTTATTTATAGGGGAAACCCATTACTACCCGTTTCATGGCCGTTAGGGTATTAAAATATAATTTAATTTGAAAACTATCCGTTTTTCGGTCGTTGGGGCGCTTTCTGCGCGGACAACCTCCAGTTTTCAAACATAACCTTTTTCTATTCAACTCCAAATTGGACATTCTTGGTATCAATAGAACACTATGAGAAAATCTCATGACTTTCATGTTAACACATTTTAAGATAAGGAGTTTTCGATAGAGAAAATTGCTCATCAATGAAATGAAAGAAACATGAAGGGAAATTTTCTACTGTAGACACCCTTTTGTAATTTGAACATAACATTTTCTATAAAAATCCAAATTGAACGTGCTTGATATCAACATAAAGCTACGACAAAATTCCACAATTTTCAAGTTGAACACTGTTTAAGATAAGGATTTATTGATAGAGAAAAGTGCTCATCAATGAGAAGGAACAAACATGAAGGGTTTTTTTTTTTAATTAAAAAAAAAAATTTGGAAAAATGTTTTCATGAGAAGTTTATGCCCATAAGGTCAATCTAAGGTCTTGGTCATTTTGTGAAAGCTTCAATTCAAAACATACAATTATGCCTGCACAAATTGAAACCTAATTACTATTATAACTTAAAGAATAAATAAAATCTTCATGCTTCTGCTCCTTAATACTCCATGGAATACGCTAAAATTTGTGCTCGATTAGGTACTCCTTGACTTCCATTTTGCATCCCTTATTTGCGTCTTCTATATCATAAATTTGTTCAAAGACTAAACGTATAAATGAGATACTGTGATTTTTCATAATCAAAATAGGAATAGGACTCAAAAAGTCAACACGCAAGAAATCCTGAGGGTTCATCACTAACTTGAGGAGCAAGTTGAGGTGCTGGTTGCTATGGTTGTTATGGTTGCTGTTCCTAACTTGAAGAAGAATTTAATTTCTTTCGGTTCTCTTGATGCTAACAGCTGTAAGTTTTCAGCTCAAGGTGGAGTATTGAGACTTTCAAAAGGTGCACTAATTGTGATGAAAGGAAATAGAAGAAATGGTTTTTATTTTTTTGCAGGGCAATACAGTTTATGGCTTGGCTTTAGTATCTTCATCATTTGATTCAAATTCATACACTACTCGGTTGTGGCATATGCACATGGGTTATATGAGCTAGAAGGGCATGACTAAATTGAGTAAGTGTGGTTTACTTTGTGGACAAAAGATAGGTAAACTTGACTTTTGTAAAAATTGTGTTTTTGGTAAACATAAGAGAATTAAATTCGGTACTGCAGTGCAGAGGACCAAAGAAACCATGGATTATATCCATTCTATTTTTTAGGGTCCTTCACAAGTTCCCTTTCTTAGTGGTTCTCAGTATATACTAACTTTTATTTATGATTTTTTCCATAAAGTCTGGATTTATACCTTGAAAAATAAATAAAAAAATGTGTTTGAGAAATTTAAGGAGTGGAAGGTTATGATTGAAAATCAAAACCGATAAAAAGGTGAAACATTTACAGACTAATAATGGTTTAAAATTTTTTTTAAGAGAATTTAATGAGTTTGGCTGGAATGAAGGCATCGTTCGATACCATACGATCAAGGGTACTCCATAACAAAATGGAGTTGTAGAATGCATGCACAGAACTCTTTTAGAGAGAGCATGTTGTATGCTCTTTATTGCAGGCATGCCAAAGAAATTTTAGGCTAAGGCAGTCAATACAACCTGTTATCTAGTGAATAGGCCACCATCGACTGCAATTGATTGTAAGACACCTGAGGAGTTATGGTTAGGTAAACCTACTGATTATTCTTGTTTAAGAATTTTTGGTTGTCCAGCCTATGCTTATGTTAATGAAAGGAAATTAGAGCCTAGAGCCAAGAAATGCATCTTTCTTGTATACGGACAAGGGGTGAAAGAATACAGGTTATGGTGTCCTGATCCTAAGTCACCCAAGCTTCTAGTCAACGGGGATGTCACTTTTGATGAATCTTTTATGCTTCACTAGAAAAAGGATTCTTATGATACATGTTGCAGTGAAAGTGACAGACATCAAGTGGAGTGTCAATTTGATGTTTCAAAGACGATGCTTGAAGCACTAACAGATCAACCTACTGAGAAAAAGGAGGTGCAATATAAAGAAGCACCATGATCAAAACAAGATAGTATTGCTATTTGGAGACAATGCGGGCAAATTAAGCCACCTCAAAGGTATACTTATGCAGATTTAGTTGCTTATGCTTTGTGTATGGCATAATTCATCAAAGAATATGAGCCTTCCATGTACCATGTTGCCATTGTAAGCAAAGAATATGCTAAATGGACTGTTACTATATTGAAGAGATCAAGTCTCTTCATCGAAATTAGATATGGGAGCTAGTTAAACCGTCGAAGAGCCAAAAAGTTATTGGCTACAAATGGATTTTCAAATGAAAAAAAGGAACTCCTAGAGTTGAGGATGCTAGGTACAAGGCACGTTTGGTAGCAAAAGGCTACAGTCAAAGGGAAGGTGTAGACTTTAATGAAGTTTTATCACTTGTGGTAAAACATACTTCAATTCATGATTTACTTGCTTTAGTTGCCTTATATGATCTTGAGCTTGAATAACTGGATATAAAAATTGCTTTCTTCATAGTGACCTTGAAGAAGAGATTTACATGCATCAACCTGAAGGTTTTGTTGTCCAGGGAAAAGAAGACCATGTTTACTTGTTGAAAACTTTATTTTTTGGGTTAAAGCAATCTCCAAGATAGTGGTATAAGCGGTTTGACTTGTTTATGATTGATCATGATTATTATAGAAGTAACTATGATAGTTGTATGTATTTCAAGAAGCTTTCTGATGTTTCGTTCATATATTTATTATTATATGTTGATGATATGTTAATTGCTGCTAACAACATGTTATAAATTTCTAAGTTGAAATCTTAACTTAACTCTAAGTTTGATATGAAAGACTTAGGAGCAACTTGTAAAATTTTGGGCATGGAAATTTACCGTGCCGTCAAGGTGGAAAACTTTGTTTATCTCAAAAAAATTATATTGAGAAAGTGCTTGAGTGGTTTGGGATGGAAACTTCCAAGCCAGTTTGTACACCACTTGCTACGCATTTTCTCTTATCAGTGGAGTTGTCCCCATAGACCAATGAGGAGAAGGAGAACATGTCACATGTTCCTTATGCTAGTTCTATTGGTAGTCTTATGTTTGTCATGGTATGTCCTCATCCTAACATTTCACATGTAGTTAGTGTTGTTAGCAAGTACATGGAGAATCCAGGAAAAGAACATCGGCAAGCACTAAAATGGATACTATGATATTTACTGGGTACTTCAGATGTTGGTATGGTATTTCATCATAGCAGCGTTGACACTTCTAAAACTGTTGTTGGATTTGTGGACTCTGATTATGCAAGCGATTTGGAGAAGAGGAGATCCTTGACTGGTTTTATTTTCACTCTATCATGATGTGCAGTTAATTGGGAAGAAACTTTACAACCAATCGTTTCTCTTTCCACTACTGAGGTAGAATATATAGCATTAACTAAAGTAGTGAAAGAAGCCATTTGTTTGGTTTCTGATTTGGGCTTTCAAAAAAATTTAACTATTGTTTACTGTGATAGCCATAGAGCAATACATTTGACTAAAAATCAAATGTATCACAAGAGAACCAAACATATTAATGTCAGGTATCACTTTATTCGAGATATTATATCTAATGGTTTTATTAGTATTGAACAAATTTCTATAGTTGATAATGGAGCAAATATGATGACAAAGTATATTCCGACAAGCAAGTTCAATCACTGCTTAATCTTGGTCAGTGTCCGCAAGACGTAATTCTCTATTTCAATGTTGAAGAAGATTGGATTAGTAGTTTTGTTTTTCCCTTACGGGGGAGTTGTGGTTTGTAGTATTTTCCCTAAATCTGTTTGCGGGGAAGAATTGTTGGAGTGCTATTGTTGAATTTTGAACTATGCTACTGCAATTGTTGACATTTATACACAGCCAACTGCATGGTTTTTATCTTCAACCGAAATTGTTGTATATGCAGTAGCCAGCCGCATGACTTTCTACTTGCTGAAATTGTTGAATTCATATAGCCTATAGAGATCTGAACTAGTAAAATAAGGAAATTAAATAAGAAATGAAACTTTCGCAAAGGGGAGTAGCAAGCTTTGTCGACGAGAACATCAACGAGGTCCTGATTGTCATCGGCGAAGGCTCTTTTCTGGTTCGCCACCGAAATTCAGATTCTCATCAATGAAGAGATCCAGAACAGAAGAAAATATCAGGTTTAGGATTCGTTGACAAAGGCCTTATTTTTTCAACGAACGGCCTTCTGTAACTCGTCGACAAAGGCGCCACCTCGTCGACGAATTTGACCAGGTCAAGAGTCTATAAATAGGATTTTTGTTTGCTTCTTCATTAAGAAAGAAAAATCTCTCTCTCTCTCTCTCTCTCTCTCTCTCTCTCTCTCTCTCTCTCTCTCTCTCTCTTCAGTTTCTTCACTATTTGTCATCCAAATCGACAATCGAAAGTTACCACAAGGATCAGGGGGTGGACATCTACAATCCTGATGGAGCAGATTCTTGATCTTGTAAAAAAACTAGGATTCGGTTTTCGAGTGTTTCGGATTCTTTCGTAGAAATAGATAAGGAGATTAAGTGAAGTCAACTTTTTAATGAAATTGAACCGTTTCAAATGTTTATGAAGTAAGTATATTCAGGTTTTCAGTTGAAGTTTCTAAAATGAACCATTCAAAAGATCTGTTTTCAAACCTAGGATATATGTTATGTTATTTTCAGTAAAACAAATGGTCAAAAGCTCGGTTTTATGTTTTAAACTATATATGCTATGTTTTCTTGGTTGCCTACGAGCTATGTTCAAGTACAGGAAATTGTGTGGCAGGTGAATGATATGTATATACTATTTCATAACCGAAATGATGTATGTTTGTAAAATACTGGAACTATTTATGAAAATGTAGGAAGAATTATATGATGGCCGTGCGAGGGCCGAGTTTTGTATTATGTCAGGTTTTATTTGAAATGATGATGAAATTGACTCACTCGAAAAATGAGCAGCTCGAAAGCTATCCCAAGTATAGGAGTTCTGTCGTGTAATATTAAGCCCAAGGGTTAGATCGTCTCCTCAGGGAATGCGTTTTAATATCAGATTTTACGTTCTTCTAATCAAAATTAAGAAGGTACTGAACTCAGTTCAGATTCGGGTTTTCAAGATTGTTGAGTTCCACTTTGAATTAAATGACATGTAATTTAAAGTCCTAAACTAAATTGCACTAAATAAAAGAAAACAAGAATAGAAATTCTAGTTTACTTAAAGAAACATTAGGACACGCACTAATTAAAACTGGAAACTACAAATAAGGAATTAAAACACGCTAGGATGGAAATTCTATCAAACACACACAAGCGCAATAAAAATTGAACCTTTAACAAGAACTAGGATATCGAATCAAAATTAAACCATTAATGATCTAAATGAATATAGAATACGATAAAAACACAACTATAACAAAATCGACCCTAAACTAACTGAACCTCAAAAGAAAAAATTAAAACTTGGAAAACTTTAAAACAAATACAATATTTTTTCTTTTTTCTCTTTTTTTTTTTTAATAACCAAATCGGACCTTGACGAAATCAACTAGATGACTTGAACAACAATTAAATCTACCACTGAAAATAATAAAAAAAAAAACATTAATAAATAATTAACCACAACAATGATAATAGAATATTTAAAATTCAAAATTTTGTCTTTCCCAATAACTTCAGCAAATAATTTAAAATAGTAGCACCCAACTTAATATTGAAAGAAATAAAAGAAGAGAGAGGGAGAGAAAGAGAGAAGAACAGAAACAGAGCTGCTGGGCAGAGGGTCGGGGCTGGCTTATCTGGTGCAGAGGGGCTCGCTGTGCTAGATATTGGCCGAGACACCTGCTGGAAATTGGCCAAGACAGTGCTGGAAATTGGCCGGAGGAGAGGATGCTCAGGATGGTGGCTTTGTAGTGCTGCTGTTCTGTGTGTTGGCCTCGGGAGTCTGCTGTGGAGTTGCTTGCTATGCTGGAACAGGGGCTGAGGAGGACTTGCAGGTTGCAGGCAGCAGATGGCTGCTGTGGTGGTGTGGCACGGGTTGGTGGTTTTCTGCTGCAGAGGATGGAGGGGCTGGCAGAAGGTGATGGTTCTGCTGTTCTGGAAACAGAGGGAGTTGAGGGAGAGATTAGAGACAAGAAGGGGGGGGAAGGAATAAGAGAAAGATAAAAAAAAACAGAGGGAAGGAGAACGAGAGAGAGAGAAGGGCCGAGTAAACAACAACTGAAAAGAAAATACCAAACCCAAGAAGAAGAAGAAGAAGAAGAAGAAGAAGGAGAAGAAGGAGAAGAAGAAGACCAAGGCAGCGTGAGAGAGCTTGATGGAAGCAGCGCTGGGGGGTTTAAAAAGATAAAAAAAAAGAGAAGCCCTACCCAATTAGCCAACCCGACCCGGCTATGCATGGCCGGGTCACATCAACTATCCAATTCTTTTAATTTTTTTTTTAGTTTATTTGTTCTCTGTTCGTCACAAATTCTGCTCTTCTAGAGCCTGTATCTCACAAAACTCAAAACACAAAAGTTGTAGATGATCCTTTCCTCTTTCTCCAGAAATTTGAATAGTCTCAATCAGAGCTCGTATGGAAAAGTTATACATGAAATACAAACAGGTGTCGGTTTTGATTCCCGAGAATTTTCCTGCGACAAAAAATTACCAAAACTATATGAATAATGCAATAAAGTTCAAGATTGATAATTTTGGCACTTTATTAAAATATTGAACAATTTTGGACATTTAATTAAAAATATAAACCGTAAAGCCTGAGTTAAACGCCCAATTACGCAGTTTTGGTGCGTAATCAGAAATATGGTTTTATTACTTAAATTGCACGATATGCTTTAGGAACCTTGATGGACCATAATGTTATGAGCACGGTATTGTTGCTAGGAATTATGTATATGACCATGTGTGCCCATACTGTACTGCGAGAGTGTTGTGGGTGGTTCTATGCCAATTAACCTCAGTAGAGGGTATACCATACCTAGAAACCTGGACTTTTCAAGACACAATAGGGCAATCAGGTCACGCAAGTAAAATTGTGGATGCCTACGTAGTCGTAGTTATGATGGGGATGTGTGTTAACTTTGTCTGGGTTGATCACCCCAGGCTTAGTCCAGCCTTCGGGCAACACAACCCTGACCATGGGGGTTATACATGGTGTTAGTTGCAGTAGGTGTCTTTTATGCATATCTGTATATTTATGTAAATGATGTTATAAAATGACTGAACTGTTTATGTCAGGAGAAAGAAACAAGTATTTCCAATTGTATAAGTACATATAATGTAAAGACATCTATTTTTGGTTATATGAAGAATGGATGTTTTGACGTAAACACTAATGCATGCTGCCCACACACCAATATTAACATGAACACCC
Source organism: Malania oleifera (assembly GCF_029873635.1). Classification (NCBI taxonomy): domain Eukaryota; kingdom Viridiplantae; phylum Streptophyta; class Magnoliopsida; order Santalales; family Ximeniaceae; genus Malania; species Malania oleifera. Next base: position 38,432,865 of record NC_080422.1, on the reverse strand, counting down.
TTATTGAGAAGTGTCTCACCCCAACACACCAATCATCTTTTTAGGAAATAACAGGTATCGTGTTTAGAAATGTTAAGGGGTGGAGGTTAGAATAGTCTTTTTGGGAAGATCTATATGATCTCAGGTGTGTGTAAGTTATGTTGTAAGTTAATGGACATGTATTTTAATTGTATGGACTAAACTAGTTGTCTAGTTTTGGGTTGGATTGTAATATGGATTTTTAGGAACTTATATGTGTGAAAGGACTTAGAACTCTAGTAATGTATGTTTGGTGAACGTTTCATTACTTTCGTTGCATCTATGTTTAATGATTATGGTATCAGGTACACAGACGCCACTAAAGTAGCACCTCGGGCCCACGTGGTGGGATGGGGCAATGAAGGTGGTATCAGAACCTAGGTTTTCTAGGTTCTACAGACTTGTCAAAGATGATTACTAGAGTTTAGGTTGAGATGAGTTAAGAATAAGAATGGGTAAGCTAAGTTGGGATTTAGTCTAGAAGCTTAGGGACGGTGATCTTTCAACGGTCTTCTATGTTTTTCCTGGAGTGAAGATTTCATTAAAACCACGGTTAATCCATCGATGGTTTCGTTTCTAGATAAAGGGATTAAAGCTCGAAAACGTTAGTTGGGAATGATAGGTTGGAAAAGTATGTATGTAGTGTCAGCATTATAATCAAGGACTAGTACCTTGGCATTTTTGTAGAAGTAATGTATAAGTGATCTCTTTAAACTCAAAATTTGTATGTTTTAACTATTAGTCATTCCATACTTGCATCGACCTTGATAAATGTGGAATTTCTAAGTCGGTTTCTATCCCATCTTTAGGATGGAACCCAGAGGGAAAGAGGTAATTTCTGGAGGGGACAATCATGCAAATGCCTCCAGTGAAGATGACATTGAGGCCTCGGCTGTGCTGTGCAGTATAGCACACTAGGCTAAGGAAGGAAATTAAGAGGGATTCTCGGGAAAAGTGTCAGCTAGTGGCTCATAGAGGCTGCACGTTCTAGTAGTTTTCTTAAATGAACTTGCTAGCATTCTTGAGAGGACCGAACCTGATTGCAGAAAAAGGCTGGATTCAGGAGATAGAGGAACTGTTGGGGGTGTTGCAATGCACAGAGGAGCATAAAATGAGGTTTTCCACCTTTAAACAGGTTGGAGAGGCAAAGAGATGGTGGAGATCGGCTAAGCTGGTAAAGGAATAGTGGCCAGGGTATGCATCTGTTATCTAGAGCCATTTTAGGGAAGTCTTCTTCAGCAGATACTTCCCTATGGCCACTAAAGAGGTAAAGGTAGAGGAATTCTTGCATTTGACGTAGGGGTCCTTGTCGATGCAGCAGTATACGACCATATTTGTGGAGCAATCCCAATTCGCTCCACATATGGTCCCGGATGAGCCAAAGGAGGCTTGGATGTTTGAGAGAGGGCTGAGAGAGGTAATACGCATATAGGTGGCGGCGTTATTGGTCCAGAGCTTTACTAAGCTGGTGAACAACGCCATGGTGGTGGAGGCTAGTATTGAGGAATGGGAAAGAGAGATGAACTAGAAGAAAAAGGCCTTTCTCCCATGGGTCTCAGTCTAGCTCCAACCATAGTACATGGAAGCGACCTAGTAATTTCACGGGTCAGTGGTAGGAGACGAAATCTCAATCCTCTCAGGGGAGTTCTTAGAGTGCCACTTGTCCCGTAATCCATAAGAATCATTGGAGCGAGTGTAAGGCTGGAACGGTTGTCTGCTACTGGTGCAGTGTGGCAGGGCATCAGGTGCAGGATTGTTATGCGACACTGAAGTACCCACCTCAGCAGTAGCAGTATGGGAGGGGGAATCAGGCACCCCAAGGTGGTCACCATAGGAATACAACCTAGGCACAGGTGTACTCTATGACGCCAGGCGACACCGAGCACGCAGAAGGCGTAGTTACAACTATTATTTATGTGTTTTTCCGTAATGATGTTGTGATTTAGGTGTAGCCCACTCATTTATATCAAAGGGGTTTGTTAAGGTATATGAGATAGAGACTCGGTCGTTAGGAGTTGAGTTAAGTGTGGCCACGCCGACTGGGTCAGTTACTGTATGTAGTAAGGTGGTTAGAGGCTACCCAGGGGAGATTCAGGGGAGAACGTTGCCTACTAGTCTAATCGTATTCAGTATGCATGGATTTGGCATTATAATAGGGATGGATTGGTTAGCATCCAGCTATACAAGCATAGACAATCACACGAAGGAGGTGGTATTCGGGCCTCCAGAGGAGCAAGAGTTTAAATTCAAAGGGTCGTGTGTGCGCTCTACACCACAAATCCTTTCAGAAATTCAAGCAAGGAAATTACTTCTGGGGGGTTGTCAGGGGTACCTTGCATATGTGAAAGAAGCAACAAAGGAATGACTAAAACTGAAGGATATTCCAGTGATATGAGAGTTCTCAAATGTTTTTCCCAAATACTTATCAAGGTTGCCTCCTGATCGTGAAGTGGAGTTCACCATTGAGTTTACTCCAAGGATGGCACCAATCTCCAAGGCTCTGTGGCGAATGGCTTTGACTGAACTGAAAGAGCTAAAGGAGCAACTGCAGGAACTTTTGGATAATGGTTTCATTACACTGACCGTATCACCCCAAGGAGCGCCAATGCTGTACGTGAAGAAGAAAGATGGGTCGATGAGGATGTGCGTCAACTACAGAGAAATTAATAAGGTAAAAGTAAAGAATAAATACTCATTACTGCATATCAACGACCTATTTGACCAATTGAAAGGTACTTAGGTTTTCTTTAAGATCGATCTACAATCCGGGAATCACCAGTTGAAGGTGAAGTCAAAGGATGTATCAAAGATAGCTTTTCAAACCCGGTATAGCCATTATGAATTTTCAATTATGCCGTTTGGTTTGACGAATGCGCTTGCAACATTCATGGATCTAATGAATAGGGTGTTCCATGAGTACTTAAATCGGTTCATGGTGGTATTCATTGATGACATCCCGATTTATTCGAGGGGTACTACAGAGCATGAAGCTCATTTGAGGTTGGCACTTCAGGTACTTAGAGAGAAGATATTGTTTTCCAAATTCAAGAAATGTAGTTCTGGCTAGAACAGGTTGCATTTCTGGGGCATCAGTAGACCTGGGCAAAGTGGAGGCAGTAGTAAACTAGGCAAAACTGAAAAACGTACAGAAGATCAAAAGTTTCTTGGGTCTAGTAGGGTACTATCATAGATTCATCAAGGTTCTTTTGGTGGTCTAACATAAAAAGAGAGATCGCCCATTTCGCAAAGCAGTGCTTGACGTATCAGCAGGTGAAGGTTGAGCACCAAAGGCTAGCAGAACCACTACAACCACTTGACATCCCAAAGTGAAAGTGGGAGCATATCTCAATGGATTTTGTGTTAGGATTTCCTTTGGTGGTGCATGGGCAGAACGCTATCTCAGTTATAGTGGATCGGCTAATGAAGATTGCGCACTTCGTTCCGATCAGGGTCAGCTATTCCATGGACAGGCTGGTAGAGCTTTATGTACAAGAGATAGTACGACTTCATGGCATCCAAATTTCTATAGTTTGAAATTGAGATCCAAGATTCACCTGTCGTTTCTGGTAGAGTTTGTAGGATGCTTTAGGATCTTAACTCACCTTCAGTACTGCATTTCACCCGCAAACAGATAGACAATCTGAGAGGACCATTTAGATTTTGTAGGATATGTTACGGGAATGTGTACTAGATTTCGGTGGAAGTTGGATCAGGTAACTACCATTAGTAGAGTTCGCATATAATAAAAACTATCAGGCCAGTATCGAGATGGCACCATATGAGGTCTTGTATGGTCGCCGGTGTTGATTTCCTTTGTACTGGGATGAGGTAGGCAAATGGTAGGTGTTGGGATCGGAATTGGTTAGTAGACCTCTGCAAAGATCGAACTTATTAGGGAGAGGATAAAGGCAACATAGAGTCAGAAGAAGAGTCATACAAATACTCACCGATAAGTGCTAGAGTTCGAGATCGAGGATATAGTCTGAGTCCTCGGTACATTGGGCCGTTTGAGATCCTATAAAGGATTGGTCTAGTCACTTATCGAGTAGCATTACCACCAGCATTGTCTAGAGTTTATAACATCTTCCATGTATCTATGCTGAGAAAGTATGTGTCAGATCCTACGCACGTGCTTGGCTATGAACCATTAGAGATTGGGGATGTTTTAACTTACGAGGAGGTACCAGTTCAGATTCTAGATTAGAAGGTACAGAAGCTGTGTACAAAGGAAATACCATTAGTGAAGGTACTATGGTGCAATCAAGCAGTCAAGGAGGCTTCTTGGGAGCTAGAGACAGAAATACACTAGAAGTACCCATAGCTTTTCAGTGATTATTAGCGCTAGATAGACCGGTATGGTTGAACATACATGTGTTAGCTTTATAAATGCAGGTCAGGTAAGGTAAGTATGTTTAGCTTGTTAGTAGATTATATTTTCATGTATGGTATTGTAAATTTCTAAGACACGATGTGTAACCACGGTATTCCTCAACCATAAATTTGGGTAAATTTGGGACGAGGCAGCTATATGGGTGGCTAGTCGGAGCAGTAACAGTTCAAATGATGTGATGGAAAATAGTTAGCAAATTTCGAGGAAGAAATTTTTATAAGGAGGGGAGATTTTAGAGACCTGAACCAAGAAAATAAGAAAATTAAATAAGAAAGGAAAATTTCACAAAGGGGAGCAGCAGACTTTGTCGATAAGATCTAGGTTCTCATCGATGAAGGCCCTTATATGGTTCATCACTGAAATTTAGAGTCTCGTCGACGAAGAGATCCAGAATGGCTGAAAATATCAGGTTTAGGGTTCATCGACGAAGGCTTTATTTCATCGACAAATGGCCTTCTGTAAATTATCGACGAAGGCGCCACCTCATCAATGAATTTGAGTAGTTCAAAAGTCTATAAATAGGATTTTTGTTTACTTCTTCATTAAGAAAGCAAAATATCTTTCTCCATCTCTCTAGAACCACGAACCACTCTCTCTCTCTCTCTCTCTCTCTCTTCAATTTCTTCACCGTTCATTGTCCGAATCGATGATCGAAAATTATCACGAGGATCAAGGGGTGAACATTTACAATCCTAAGGGAGCAGATTCTTGATCATGAAAAAGTTAGGGTTTGGTTTTCGAGCATTTTGGATTCTTGTTCAGAAATAGGTAAGGATTAAGTTAGGTCAGCTTTTTAATGAAATTGAACCGTTTGAAATGTTTATGAAGTAAGTATATTCAAGTTTTATATGAAATGATGATGAAATATGGTTTTATTACTAAAATTGCACACTATGCTTTAGGAACCTTGATGGACCATTATGTTATGAGCACGATACCATTGCTAGGAATTATGTATATGACCATATGCACCCACACTGTACTTCGAGAGTGTTGTGGGTGGTTCTATGCCAATTAGTCTTGGTAAAAGGTGTACCATACCTAGAAGCCCGGACTTTCAAGACACGGTAGGGAAATCGGTTCACACAATTAAAATTGGGGATGCTTGCGTAATCAGAGTTATTATGCGAATGTATGTTGACTTTGTTTGGGTTGATCATGCTAGGCTTAGTCCAACCTTCAAGTAGCACAACCTTGACCACAGGGATTATACATGGCATTAGTACCAGGAGGTTTCTTTTATGCATATCTGTATATTTATGTAAATGATGTTAAGAAATGGCTGAACTGTTTATGTCAAGAGAAAGAAACTAGTGTTTCCAACCATATAAGTACGTATGATGTAAAGAAAGCTATTTTCAGTTATATGAGGAATGGATGTTTTGCTGTAAACACTCATGCATGCTGCCCACACACTGATATTAACTTGATCAAGGGGTGGAGGTTAGAATAGTCTTTTTGGCAAGATATGTATGATCTTAGGTGTGTGTAAGTTATGTTGTAAGTTAACGGATATGTATTTTAATTGTATGGACTAAACTAGTTGTCTAGTTTTGGGTCGAATTGTAATATGGATGTTTAGGAACTTATATGTATGAAAGGACTTAGAACTCTGGTAATGTATATTTGGTGAATGTTTCATTACTTTCGTTGCATCTATATTTAATGATTACGGTATCAAGTACAGAGACGTCACTAAAGTAGCACTCCGGGCCCATATGGTGGGACGGGGCATTACACAACCGCAATTCCTGAAATCTCCAGCCACCATTGTAAAAAAGAAGCTACCCACTAGCCATCCATTTTCCAATATAAGGAGGTGATTCTCCATTGTGAAGATCAATCCCAATGTTAGCTTTACTGTAATCCCAAAAGGGGGGTGAATAGGTACTTTAAAAATTTATCCCCTTGGTCAGTCCACTGGAAACAACATTACACAAGCCTAAGGTCAATCTAGTGCGTATAAGATAAAACAATATATATTCAGTGGAAATTTAACTGCACAAGTGATCTAAATAAGCATGCACAATAAAGTAGTAAATAAAGACGACACCAAAAATATTATCAAGGTTCGACAAACTACCTACGTCCCCACCTTGGCTCACAAGCATTAGGATTACACTATAGGCTCACTTAATGGGTGGAGCGGCACCTAAATAAAACCAGGTCAATTAGCACAAGGCTGACCTCAACCTTCACAACCAATCCTTCTGGGCTAGATTACCGCCCCCTCAGGCCACATTTGGAATACAACAGTATTTCAATACAAATCAGGTACAGTGATTATGCTTCTCAATCAAGTAGATATGTACCAATAAAAATCAATCAAATGCACATCAACAATATAGGAATTGTAAGCTCGGTGATGTGATTATGTGCAAACAACACTCAGTAATGTATAATCTCAAATATGCACAAGAGTGTTCAAACAAACTATTCTTTGAAACAAGATATAATAAATCTCAATATTAGATTAAAGTTTCAAAGATGTTGGTAAGAATATTCAAACAAATTCAAAAGTATTTTCCTCAATGTAATAAGCACAAGAGTTGTTTGAAATCGGGCTTGTAAAACGCTTTGCACACCAAAACTATTGCTTAAGGGATCTTGCAATAACAATGCAAAGACCCTCAAGCTAATGAGTTTTCCCCACACTAGATTTATCAAGTTAAATCGGTGGGAAAACTCATACTTAACTCTCAAAATAAAATACAATCAACAACAACACAAATGAGAGTTTTAAGCAATCTAAAATAGAGCACTAGCACATTAGGAACTCACAATACTTGGATGATCAAAGAAATGAGTGTATGAGAGTATTTAGAAGTAGTATTAGTAAAATAGGCTTTGTAAATTAGAGAGAGTTTTTTGCTAATGATCTTGCTAATCAACTTCTAATCAATACAAATGAATGAGTATATATAGACAAGAGGGGAAAATTAGTCGTTGGGGACACGTTGGTAATTTTCAAAATTGTTTTAATTATGTTTAAAACATTAACCCCTCATTTAACCTTAATTACTCATGGTAAAATTAAGCCAACCTAAGACTTTCGGTTGACTGAACTTATAGATCAGTCACCCGAACAGACATAATGTAAAAAATACATTTTCCATGTTTGGATGCCCGAATATATTTTAGGGTGGCTGACCCAAGCGATTTTACAAACCGCTCGAGGTTCGATTGCCTATTCCTGAGTTCAGTAGCCCGAACTCCTCAATTTGGTAGCTTGAAGTTATTTTGAACGTAAATGTTCCCTAGCCCGAATTGTTAGGAAAGGTTTGAATAGGATTTTGGTCGACCTAGGAAGATGTGCTCTTTGAGTTCAGTCACCCGAAGTCAAGTCAACGTGCTGACTTTTCCACTATTCGGTCAACCGAGGCAAATATGCTTGCCAAGATCAGTCGCTCGAAACCTCATGGTTTTTGGGGTAAGGTCCTATATTCATGTGCATTCAAGTGTGAGAACCTAAGGGCCATTCTAGGGTCATTTAAGCTTACAATTACCTACATACATGACATGCAGAGATTATTACAGACCCATTTGAAATTAAATTAATACATACCCAATAATATTACAAAAAATGATATATACACACACACACACACACACACACACACATATATATATATATATATATATATATATATATATAAGATTTTTTCAGGTTGCTACATGCTATCAATGTGATCCAGTTAGTATGATCTTGTACACAAACTTAAAAGTCATCAAATACAAAAAGTATTTGTCATTATCAAAATCGGGAATGACCTATAAGGTTAACATTCTCCCCCTTTTTGATGATGACAAATATACCATGCAAAAATGGGTACAGTTAAGATAGGCTCCCCCTAAGTTTATGCATAATGGGAAAATTAAAAGATTTTAAGAAAATTTGATCATAACCAATTTTGCCTAACTTCTCCCCCTTTTGGCAACAACCAAAAAGGGATCAAATAAAACACTCAAGTATAAAGAGAGGCAAATGGGAATACACATTCATATACAAGAGATAAGTTGGGAAGATTTGTAGAAATTTCGGCAACATGTCATTTGAAAATGGAGCATTTTCCAAAAAATTTTGTATACAAATGACCTGATTGAGTAATATATTGACAATATATCCACAACTACTTACTCAAACGGTCCAATATTCATAAAACATAAATATAATTATCATTTTGTAAGAGATATGATAGTTATGCATTTCAAAACACATACAAACTCATAAAGTATAATGCAACGATAGATTTAAAATGATACCAATTGTTAGGAAGCTCCCCCTTTGTTTGTGCACTCAATAAAAATCTAGGAAGCATCTCTACTATGCATTAGACCTAACTCACATCTAATTTGTATGAATCTATCTTCTGGAAGTGGTTTGGTGAAAATATCAGCCCCCTACTCATTTGTGCACACAAACTCAAGTGCCACATCCCCTTTCTGCACTTGATCACGAAGGAAATGATGCTTAATCTCAAAATGTTTGGTTTGTGAATGTGAGATGAGATTTCTAGAAATATTAATTGCACTAGTATTATCACATTTAATGGGAACCGTGTCGTAGTGCAATCCAAAGTCCATAAGTTGTTGTTTCATATAGAGCATTTGAGCACAACAACTTCTAGCCGCAATGTATTTTGCTTCGATTGTGGATAAAGCGAATGAGTTCTGTTTCTTTGAGAACCAAGAAACCAGAGATTGTCCTAAATAGTGACAAGTACCACTAATACTCTTCCTATCAACCTTACTATCGAAAAAATCAGCATTCGTATAGCTAACAATCTCAAATATCATATGCTTAGGGCACCATAAGCCTAAATCTATTGTTCCAACTAGGTACCTAAGAATTCTTTTGACTGCTAATAGATGAGACTCCTTTGGATTCGCCTGAAACCTAATACATATGCACACACTAAACATGATATCAGGTCGACTAGCTGTGAGGTATAGCAGACTACCAATCATGCCACGATATAATTTCACATCTACAGGGATTCCTTGCTCATCTTTATCAAGTTTGATGGAAGAACTCATAGGAGTACCAAGAATTTTACCATCTTCCATATTAAATCTCTTTAGCAAGTCCCTAACATATTTAGATTGACAAATGAAAGTTCCATATTTAGCCTATTTAATTTGCAATCCTAAGAAGAAACTCAGTTCACCAATCATGCTCATTTTGAATTCACTTTGCATGCATTTGGCAAACTCATTACACAAATCAGCATTAGTTTCTCCAAAAATAATATCATCGACATAAATTTGAATAAGGAGCATATCATCATTTTTAAATTTGATGAAAAGTGTAGTGTCAATTTCGCCATGGGTAAACCCATTTTCTAATTGAAAACCACTAAGCCTCTCATACCAAGCTCTAGGAGCTTGTTTTAATCTGTACAAGGCTTTGGACAGTTGGTATACATGATCAGGATATTTATGATTTTCAAAACTGAGTGTTTGTTCTACATACACCTCTTCATTAATGTAGCCATTTAGAAATGCACTTTTAACATCCATTTGATACAATTTAAAGTTCTTAAAAGCGGCATAAGCAAGCAACATACGAATTGCTTCCATTCTAGCTACTGGAGCATAGGTTTCATTAAAATCTATATCCTCTTCCTGATTATATCCTTGGGCAACTAGTCTAACTTTATTTCTAATTACTACCTCATTCTCATCTTTTTTATTTTTATATACCCATTTAGTTCCAATAATAGTTTGATCATTTGGCCTAGGAACTAGGGTCCACACTTTACTTCTTTTAAATTAGTTAAGCTCTTCCTGCATAGACATTACCCAAGACTCATCTTCTACGGATTCCTTAATATTTTTGGGCTTTTCTTGGGATAAGAAAGCAAAGTGACTCACTAGGTTACTTAAGGAGGACTAGGTGGCTACACCACGTGAAGGTTCACCTATAATTTGATCTAAAAGATGATTTCTTTCAACTTCATCATTTTCAATTAGTTTATCATTTGCTTCTGAATTGATGTCCACATTATTTTCAATAAACAGCCTATCTAAACCTGTTTTAATATCAATATCATCTTCATCATTTCTTTTAGAAAATGAATTAGATTCATCAAACACAATATGAATGGATTCAATAACAGTTAGTGTTTGTTTATTGAAAACTCTATATGCTTTACTATTAAGTGAATAGCTTAGGAAAATACCTTCATCAAATTTAGAGTCAAATTTCCCTAGATGTTCATTATCTCTAAGTACAAAGCATTTACAACCAAAAACATGAAAATAGGAAATATTAGGTCTATGGTTATTCCACAATTCATATGGAGTCTTATTAAGTGATGCCCTGATCAACACTCTATTCATGACATAACATGCAGTATTCACAGCTTCTGCTCATAAATATTTGGGTAATTTATATTCATTTAGTATTGTCCTACCCATTTCCTGCAATGACCTAGGGGTCCTAGGTGTAGAAAAATTATGTGAAATGCCCTCCAGGTCACAATAATTTTCTATGCCATCGTTTTTGAATTCAGTGTCTCTATCACTTCTTATGTGAGTTATCTTATAACCTTTTTCATTTTGGATTCTCCTGCATAGCTTAGTAAATTGTTCACATGTTTCATTTTTATATGAGAGAAAAAGTACCCATATAAACCTAAAATAATCATCAACAATAACAAAGGCATATGATTTTTCACCTAGACTTTGCACTAAATTAGGACCAAATAAATCTAAGTGAAGCATTTCAAGTGATCTAGTGGTAGATATTAATTTCTTTTTCTTAAAGCTTGATTTTTTTTGTTTACCCATTTGACATGCATCACAAATTTTATCTTTCACAAATGGTGTTTTAGGCAAGCCTTTTACTAAGTCCTTTCTTACTGGTTTTGACAACAAATCCATGCTAGCATGTCCTAAGCGCCTATGTCATAATCAACTAGCTTCATTTATTGTAGGAAAACAAGTTACTTGTTGCGAAGCTAGATTATCAAAAGTAGTAGTATATACATTTTCATGACGTTCAGTTGTAAAAAGTACTTTATTATCTGATTTACTCTCAACAATGCATTTATCATTTTCAAAAGACACTTTGTACCCTCTATCACATAATTGGCTAATAATTAACAAATTATGTTTCAAACAAACAACAAACAGTACATTATCGATAACCAGGGAAGGTTCCTTACCAACCTTACCTACGCCGATGATTCACCCCTTTGCATTGTAGCTGAATGTCACATATCCTCCATCTTTGGGAGTAATGGATGCAAACTTAGCATTGTCATCGGTCATATGCCATGAGCACCCGCTATCCAGGTACCACTTGTCCTTGGAGGAGGACGATCTTATACATACCTGCAAGAAGGACTAAGTAACTAATGTTTGTCCCCCAATTCTATTGGGTCCACAAGGATTAGTGTCTAGATCACCCTTGACTCTCCACACCTTTCTAATTTTAACATGTTTATTTCTAAGTGGACAGTCAAACTGGATATGACCAATTTGTTTACATTTAAAACATATCATTCAACACCTAGGATCTTTACGTGGGATTTGGGTTTTTGATTCTCGTGTAATATGTCCCAAATAAAGATCAGGTCGTCTCACATTTTCAACCCCATTAAATCCAAAACCTTCTTTTCTAAGAGAGTTTCTTTGGGCCCCTAGGAGTTTTTCAAAATTTTGTTGGCCCTTAGTAAATTTAAAAACAATTTTGGAGTTATCCTCCAATTTTCTCTCGAGCTCGGCAATTTTCAAATCTTTTTCTTTAAGAATCAAAGCATAAGAATTCTTTGCAATTTCAAATGATTTTGACCATTTTTCACATTTTTTTTTCAAAACATCATTCTCCTTGGTCATTTTTTTTTAACAATTTGGATACACAAATATATTCATATTGCAATTCTTTAAAAGTAGGCATGCTATCAGAATCACAATCATTATCAGAATAATACGAAGATGAAGGATGATAATCCCTCATCATCCCTTGCAATTAGGCACAAGTTTGTAATCTCAGAGTCACTGCTATCTGAATCTGAATCGCTATTGTTTTGTTTATCCCATGAAGTACTTGCTTTCATAGCTTTCTTCTTTTCCCTAGCTTCCTTTTTCAACAAAGGGCAATCCAATTTGATATGCCCAACCTTGTTGCAATTATAGCACGTAGGAACGTTCAATTTTTCCTTTCTTTTACTAGACTCTCCCTTCTCATATGCAAACTCTCTCTACTTTTTGTATGGTCTACTATTCTTCCTTGAGAACCTGCTGAATTTCTTAGTTAGCATGGACATATCATCTTCAGAATTAGGTTCACTACACTCACAAGATGTATTAGTAGATGTTTTCAGTGCAGTAACTTTTCTCAGCCTATTGTGCTCATTTAGCCTTGCATTTATAGCCAACTCATAGGTGATAAGTGAACCTATCAGTTCGTCTAGTGACATGGCCTTAAGATCTCTACCCTCAGAAATGGTCGTAGCCTTTGCTTCCCAAATAGGAGGCAAACCCCTAAGGACTTTCCTAATCATCTCATACGTAGGATAGGTGTTTCCTAATGCATGCAGTGAATTTATGATGTGTGTCAATCTAGTGTACATACTCTGGATGGACTCATCAGTGTTCATTTTAAATGCTTCATTCTCACTGGTCAACATATCAATCCTACTATCTTTTACATCTCTAGTACCCTAATATGTGACTTCTAACTTATCCCATATTTCTTTAACAGGTGAACATGCCATGACTCAATTAAACTCATTAACATCAAGGCCACAATACAAACTATTCATAGGAGTAGCATTCATACTAAGAGTTTTCATGTCATCATCGGTATATCCTTCCTCAATTTTAGGAACTCTAATCTCACCTTCTTTTTTTATAGGAACATAATTTCCCTTAGAGACAACTCTCCACACCTTCCAATCAATATTTTGAAGATAAATACACATTCTTTGTTTCCAGAAAGTATAATTGACACCACTGAAAATCAGAGGTCGTGTGTAAGAGGGTCCCTCAGGGAAATGGGTTACAGTGCTATGAGCCATCTAGATCTTTTGCAGAATAACTATTAAGTCTAAGCAACTAGTCTTTGATACAAATTGTTAGCTTTACTGTAATCCCAAGAGGGGGGTGAATTGGTATTTTAAAAATTTATCCCATAGGTCAATCCACTAACAATAATATTACACAAGCCTAAGGCCAATCTAGTGCATATAAGATAAAACAATATATATTCAGCAAAAATTTAACTACATAAGTGATCTAAATAAGCATGCACAATAAAGCAGTAAATAGAGACGACACTAAAAATGTTATCGAGGTTAAGAAAACTACCTATGTCCTCGCCTCGGCTCATAAGCATAAGGATTACACTATAGGCTCACTTAACAGGTAGAGTGGCGCCTAAATACAACCAGGTCAATTAGCACAAGGCTAACCTCAACCTTCACAACCAATCCTTCTGGGTTGGATTACCGCCCACTTAGGCCATGCCTGGAATACAACAGTATTTCAATACAAATCGGGTATAGTGATTATGCTTCTCAATCAAGTAGATATGTACCAATGACAATCGATAAAATGCACATCAACAATATAGGAATTGTAAGCTTGGTGATGTGATTTTGCGCAAATAACACTCAGTAATGTATAATATCAAATATGCACAAGAGTGTTCAAACAAGCTATTCTTTGAAACAAGATATAATAAATCTTAATATTAGATTAGGGTTTCAAAGATGCTAGCAAGAATATTCAAACAAACTCAAAAGTATTTTCCTCAATGTAGTAAGCACAAGAGTTGTTTGAAATCAAGCTTGTAAAACGCATTGCACACAAAAACTATTGCTTAAGGGATCTTGCAATAACAATGCAAAGACCCTCAAGCTAATGAGTTTTCCCCACACTAGATTTATCAAGTTAAATCCGTGGGAAAACTCTTGCTTAGCCCTCAAAATCAAATACAATCAACAACAACACAAATGAGAGTTTTAAGCAATCTAAAATGGAACACTAGCACATTAGGAACTCTCACAATACTTGGATGATCAAAGAAACGAGTGTATAAGAGTATTTGGAAGTAGTATTAGCAAAATAGGCTTTGTAAATTTGAGAGTTTTTTGCTAATGATCTTGCTAATCAACTCCTAATCAATACAAATGAAAGAGTATATACAGACAAGAGGGAAAAATTAGCCGTTGGGGACATGCTGGTAATTTTTAAAATTATTTTAATTATGTTTAAAATATTAACCCCTCATTTAACCTTAATTACCCACGGTAAAATTAAGCCAACCCGAGACTTTTGGTTGACCAAACTTATAGATCGGTGGCCCAAAAAGACGCAATGGAAAAAGTAGGTTTTCCATGTTTAGGTGCCTGAATATATATTCGGGTGGCTGAACCAGGCAATTTTCCAAACCGCTCGAGGTTTGGTTTCTTGTTCCTGAGTTCGGTAGCCCAAAGCTATTTCGAACGTAAATGTTCTATAGCCTGAACTGTTGGGAAAAGTTCGAATAGGATTTCAGTTGACTTAGGAAAATGTGCTCTTTTGAGTTTGGTCACCCGAAATCAAGTCAATGTGTTGACTTTTTGACGGTTCAGTCGACCGAAGCAAATATACTTGCTAAGATCAGTCACCCAAAAACGCCCAAAACCTCATGGTTTTTGGGCTAAGGTCTTATATTCATGTGCATTCAAGTGTAAGGACCTAAGGCCCATTTTAGGCTCATTGGAGCTTACAATTGCCTACATGCATGACTTGCAAAGTTTATTACAGACCCATTTGAAATTAAATTAATACAGACCAAATAATATTACAAAAAATGATATATATATATATATATATATATATTATATGCAAGCCTTTTTTTGTTTTTGCTTTGTAATGTGCTCTCTTAATCAAGATTTTCGCAAATTAACCAACGTACTCCCTTGAGGGTTTTGGAAAAAAGGTTAATTAATTAGTACTTTCTAGAATTAAGAGTCTTCTCTGAATTTTTACTTAAGCCTTGCAATCAATCAATTTGCATCCAAAAAATACAAGTAAAATGCAGAAAGTAAAGAGTAAAGAGGAGAGAAGAACATCGAGATTTTACGAGGTTCGGCTTATTCCCAGTCTACATCCTCGCCTTTGGCAAACCACCAAAGGATTCAACAAGCTTAGTTCCTTTGCCGGGCGGAACAACACCTTTTACAACCACTCCTTCAAGTAGGCTGGAGCCCGCCTCTCCAAACGATATTCCCTCGTTCGGTCAACCATCCAACAAGCCTGGAATCGTCCAATAACTACAAGAGAAACAACAAGTAGATGTGTGCAAAGAGTGCTCTCACACAAAGCTGATTAGTACAATTCAAATCTATATACTTCAGAATTTAAATATCAAATTTGAAATACAATTTGAAGCTTAAGATTAGAATTCACCAAGTTCGCTTTTCTCTAGATGAGAAATCAGTATGTAGAACTCGGGGATTGATGATCAACACTTTCAAAAATATCAGCACTTTCAGATTGTAAGAGATTGAACAAGCCATGACTTTGAATGCAATAGAGCCTAGATCAGATTTTTCAATTCTTGGTGTGATTCAATTTGTAAAACCACGTATTTATAAGCCAATAAAGTTAGTTTCATGCTACCCAAGATTACTTGGAGTGTTTCCTAAGTTTTAAGAAAATTTGGAGAATAAGAAACCAATTTAAAACATTTAAAATATTTAAAAAATTTGACCGCTAATAGTGTTCAGACTTCTGAGGTATTGGGCTCAAACAACTAAAGTTCCTTAAAGCTTTGAAAATTTTGAACTGGACATAGAGTTGAACATCTGATCTTGGGGTTCAGAATTATGAAGTTGGGGGTTCAAACGACTGAAGTCGGGGTTCAGTCTTCTGACGTGCTTCTGCCTGTTTTTTTGTTTCACCAATAAATCTTCGAGCGACTGAACTTAATCTCCAGTCTTCTGAAGTACTTCTTTAGACGGCTGAGCTTAAACTTCAATCTTCTAAAGTTGACTCTTCGGTCTTTTGGGTAGTGACTTCGGTCTTCTTAATAGTTCATTTTCTAGTTTTTTATTTTTTGTTTCCAAAATCTATTTTTCTCTCTTTCTTTACTCTTTTATAAACATTTTTTGGGGTTTTAAAATAGGTCTCTAAGTCCATGTATTTTCCCTAAATAGCTTCAAATGATATTCCAATAGATATTAAATTTTGAAGTACTTATCCTAAAACCTTATACTCAAAGCTTCAAATCTTCCATGACATGGTCACTTTGAAATCCCTTGGACTTTAGCTTGAGCTGGTTTTAGATTCCTTATGCATTGATCAATCTGGCATTGCTTTGAGCTTCACTTGGATCACTTGTTGGTGAAAGTGGCTTGATGGTCCATAATGATCCTTGTATTATTGTCAAACCTGAAACATCATTACTCAACCATTCCAAGTTAGATTATGCTTTGTTTGTTATCACCAAAACTGATTGAAAAGCCCAGTTAGGCCAACAATGTCCCCCTTTTTTATGATGACAAACAATGAGCAAAGATGAGAGTTCCTTTGAAAAAAAGCTCTCCTTACAATAAGCATCCTTTTAACATTTGACAAGAGTAATGACAAAAAAATTTCAAGTAAACAAATAGCATATTATCCAACATGTAGCACATTATTCAATATGAATCTTTTAGCTCATAAAGTATGATTTCTTACTTTCATGTTTGTATAAGCTCTTTAAATTCATTCACATGACATGTGTCATTTAAAGTATGATTTCTTATATTTGTATAATTTATTCACCTTTACTTGCTTAACTTTACAAGTTATGTGCCATATTGTGCCATATTTCACTTTAGCATATTACACTTTAGCTTATTTTGTATCATCTTTGCTAACAAATTTTCTCCCCCTTCGTCATTATTCAAAAGAAACAAAGGATAGGAAATAGAGTCATATTATAATAGAAAAGATGTCATTACACATAGAGGAAATTACATTCAAAAAATATAAAAAACAACGAACTTATAAAACACCTTCAGCTAGTCAAACAATTCAAACAGTGTCATACAACTCAAACAACTTATAAAGACAACATCAGCTAGTCATCTACTCTATTTTCTTCATCTTCCTATTCTTCTTCTTCTTCTTCTTCTTCTTGACCTTCTTCTTCTTCCTAACCTTCTTCTTCCTCAGATCCTTCTTCTTCGTCCTCACTTTCTTTTTCAGAACTATCAACTTCACTACGGGGAGGTGAGCTGATGTCCATGGGATCACCACCCTTAGAGGTTTTTTCCCGATGTTCCTTAATCCGAGTTATGCGTTGATCAAGTTATGTGACTTTCTCCTTGATACTTTGAATCTCATATCGCACTTCAGATGAGAAAGTGGAGAAGTCTTGTTGAAAGTACAAAAACCACAAGGTTGCTTCTTGTGAAGATCCCTGGTCATGTGTAGGAGGAGGGGGAGCAGTTGCTGAGGCTGTTGGAGCACGCTAAGGTCTACTAGCCTTAAAGTACCAATCCTTATTGCCTTCTTCGTACCCCATTTGTTTTACGGTGGTAAGATTGAAAAGATCATACCAGGTTCTTTTAACAGAGAATTCAGAAGCATTTGAGATATGAAGATGAGCAAAAAGAAGGGTGAGAACACCACCATAGGGGAGAACAACCCTAGTGGATTCTAGTTTGGCCCACATCCATTTTATAATCAAGCTGGTCAAATCTAGTTTTTTACCTTTAAGAAGACACCAAAGAACAAAACATTCCATGTGTGAAATATGATCAAACGAACCTTGTTTGGGGAGAATATTATAGGAAATAATCTTATGTAGAATTTTGGCTTTTAAATTGAGTTGCTTATATGTCGGAGGATGCCCAAAGTATATGGTTAACCTTCCATAACTAATGGTAGAAAGGTTTCAGGAGTAAAACCTCATTCCAAAATCTAGGATTGAGTGAGAGTGGGACATTCAAATTCTCCTAAAGTGATTTTGAAGATAAGAGATAGTATTTCAGAATTTAAAATAATTTTCTTCCCCTTAACTTTAGATAAAAAAATATCATTTTCATAAATCAAGTTTGCCTAAAATATTTTGACAAGATGAGGAAAGGTGCCTTTGGGTTGCTGAACAATGAAATCATACCATCCTATATTTTTAAATAACGGAAGAATTTCAAGAAATTCATCAATGAAGAAGGAGATCTCTAAGACCTTACCCAAAATATGATCAATGGTGCCAAGAGAGGCACGATAATGGAGTTTGGCTTGTGGTGCAACAAGCCATTTTTCGATATTTTGATCATCCCTTCCTGAAGAAGATCCATGATTTGTCGTTTTTTTGGTGTGAGGCATGATTGGAGTAGGCAAAAGAGCTTGATTTGAAAACCCTAGATTGCGTGAGAGTGATTTTTGAAGAGTGAATGGAGCTTAAGATTGAAGGATTTTTGGTTGCGAGTGAGGGAGATAGAGAGAGGTGAGTTCGAAGGAGTGATGGGATGGCTGAAATTAAGGTTTCAAAGGAGTTGTTATACTTAAACTCTGCGACTTTAGAAGACTGAAGATTATCTTCAGTCGTATGAAGATTTCCAGATCCTAAATTTTAAAAGTCACTAGCCTCCCAGATGACTGAAGTCCAGGTTCAATCTTCTAAACCTGCAGTCTATAGTGTTAAGTTGTCTAAGGATTTAGGCTCAGACGTCAGAAGTGCAGAAAAATTTCATAATTTTCTTTCTAAAACATTTCTCTTCTATGTATTAATCCAAGTTCTCTCCTTATAGTTATAAATCTTTTTTCACTGAGAGGTTTTGTAAATATATCTGCCCATTGATCATTTGTATTAATAAATTCAAGTGTTATATCTTCTTTTTGAACATGATCCCTTAGAAAGTGATGTCTTATAACAATAGTCTTAGTTCTTGAGTGTGAAATAGGATTTTTAGAAATGTTTATTGCACTTGTGTTGTCACACTTAATTGATATTGTTTGGTTTTCAAGATTGAAGTCTTTTAGTTATTGTTTCATATATAGTGTTTGTACACAACAACTCCCGACAGCTATGTATTCGGCTTCAGCTGTGGATAAAGCTACGGAATTTTGCTTCTTTGAAAACCAAAATACTAGTGAGCATCCTAGAAAGTGACAAGTGCCACTAGTACTTTTTCTATCTATTTTACATCCAGCATAATCTGCATCCGAGTAACTAATCATTTCAAAATCAGTCTCCTTGGGATTCCACAATCCTAAATCAAAAGTACCTACCAAGTATCTTAGTATTCTTTTAACAACGACTTGATGAGATTCCTTAGGTGCTGATTGAAATCTAGCACACATACATACACTAAACATGATATTGGGTCTACTAGCTATCAAATACAATAGGCTTCCTATCATTCCGCGATAATGTTTTGTGTCCACTGATTTTCTATTTTCATTTTATCAAGGCTTGTTGAGGTGCTCATAGGAGTTCCTATGGGTTTACATCCTTCCATGTCAAATTTTTTCAACATATCTTTAATAAATTTTGTTTGATTTATAAAAGTTTCATTTTTGGCTTGTTTGATTTGTAACTGTAGGAAATAATTCAGCTCTCCCATTATACTCATTTTGAAATCTTTTCGCATGCAATTGGCAAATTTTGTACATAATTCTTCATCTAAAGCTCCAAAAATGATGTCATTCACATATATTTATACTATTAGCATGTGTTCGTTTTTATTCTTTATAAATAAGGTGCTGTCAACTTTTCCTCTTGAAAAATCATTATTAAGTAGAAATTTGCTTACTCTTTCATACCAAGCTCTAGGAGCTTGTTTTAAACTATACAAGGCTTTGGTTAATCTAAATACATGATTGGGATGTTTTGTGTCTCCAAAACCTAGTGGTTGTTTTACATAAACTTCTTCATTTATATACCCATTTAAGAAAGCACTTTTTACATCCATTTGATATAGCTTAAATTCCTTATGGGTTGCATAGGGTAGAAGCATTCTAATTGCTTCCATTCTAGCTACAGGGGCAAAGGTTTCATCATAATCAATGCCTTCTTCTTGATTATATCCATGAGCTACTAGCCTAGCTTTGTTTCTAACAACTATCCCATTTTCATCTTTCTTGTTTCTAAACCCATTTAGTTCCTATGATTGAATGACCTTTAGGTTCGGGCACTAATTTCCATATTCGACTTCTTTCAAATTAATTGAGCTCTTCTTGCATAGCCAAACCATGAATCATCATTTAATGCTTCTTCTATATTTTTTGGTTCATCTTAAGATAGAAATGCATAATAATTGCATATGTTCTTCAATGATGATCTAGTGGTTACTCCTTTTGATGGTTCTCCAATAATTTGATCTTTTGGATGATTTTCAACATACTTCCATTCTTTTGGTAATTTTGATTTTCTATGGGTTTTTCTTGTGAAGTTTCTTCATTATTTTATTTTATTTCTTCTTTAATTTCAATATTTTCTACCTTTTGTGTGATATCTTCTTTTTCATCATTCTTTATATCATTTTCAAAGGGATTTGATTCATCAAAAGTTACATGCATTAATTCAATGATAGTAAGTGTTTTTTTTTTTTTTTATAGACCCTATAGGCTTTACTATTTGTAGCATATCCTAAGAAAATACCTTCATCTGATTGGGCATCAAATTTCCCTAAGTCATCTTTATTATTTAGAAAAAAGCACTTACACCCAAATACATGGAAGTAAGCTATGTTAGGCCTTCTACCTTTCCATAGTTCATAAGGTGTCTTGTTTAGGCTTGATCTAATAGATACCCTATTAATCACATAACAAGTTCAACCCAAAAATACTTAAGTAAATTGTTTTCATTTAGCATCGTTCTAGCCATTTCTTGAAGGGTTCTATTTTTCCTTTCGACAACTTCATTTTGTTGTGGAGTTCTAAGAGTTGAAAAATTATGATTTATACCATGATCACTACAAAATTGTTCGACATCATTATTTTTGAATTCTCTACCTTGGTCACTCATAAAGTTGGTAACATTATAACCTTTCTCATTTTGAAGTTTCTTGCATGGAGTTATTAACATATCACAAGTTTCATCTTTATTGGCTAAAAACAATACCCATGTATATCTAGAATAATCATCAACAATCACAAAAGTATATTGTTTTCCACCTAATCTTTGAGTTCTAGTAGGTCCAAACAAGTCTAAGTGCATGAGTTCAAAGGGCCTACTAGTTGATATGTATTTCTTCTTTTTAAAGCTTGTCTTGACTTGTTTTCCTAATTGGCAAGCATCATAAATTTTATCTTTTATAAATTTAGTATTTGGTAAGCCTTTTACTAGATCCTTTTTAGACAATTTAGATAGAATATCCATGCTAGCATGTCCTAATCTTCTATGCCAAAGCCAACTATTTTCATTTAGTGCAGCCAAGCAAGTTATGTCTTGAGATATTAAAATCAAGATTTATGCAATACACATTGTTCATTCTATGAGCTGTGAATAGAATTTCATTATTCTTAGGATTTTGAATTATGCATTTGTCTTTCTTAAAGATGATTTCAAAACCTTTGTCACTAAGTTGACTAATACTTAATAGATTATGCTTCAAACCATCTACTAACAACACATCATCAATTGTAAGTGAGGGCTCCTTACCTACTTCGCCACTTCCAACAATTTTACCTTTGGCATTGTCACCGAAGGTTACGTATCCCCCATCTTTTTGTGTTCATGTGGTGAACTTGGTTCTCTTCGGTCATGTGTCTTGAACACCCACTGTCTAAGTACCACTGATGGTGTTGTCCTAAAGCATACCTACAATAAAGGATTTAAGGTGTTACTTTTGGAACCCAAATTTTCTTAACTTTCTTTAAATTATATCTAGTTTCGTTGTTTACTTTCCATTTATTTTTAATTTTAACTTATTTTTTTTAAGTGTGCAATTAAACATAATATGTCCTTTGTTCTTGCATATGTAGTAAGTAGTATGTTCATGTACATTGGTTGAGGAAGTACTAGCATAATATTTGGCTTCTATACCCCATGAACAACTTTTTCTTTTATTTGTTATTCCATTATAACCAATTCCTTCTTTATTTCCATGCATCCTTTGTTGTCCAACCATTTTCTCAAAGTTTTCTTTTCCTTTTGTGAAGTTGTAGATAATTTTATCTTTATCCTCAATTGTCTTTTTAAGATAACTTATTTCTAAATCCCTCTTATTTTGATCATCTACTTGTAATTTGACTATATCTTGAGTCATATCGTTTATTTTCTCTTTTAGATTTTCAATGTGAGTTTCTTTCTCTTTTTCAATAGATTAAGAGGTTTCGAGTTGTTTCATTAGATTTTCATTTTGTTCTTTGAGAGTTATATTTCTTTTAGAAACTTTGATAAATCTTTTATGTAAAGCAAACAACTTAACTTGAAGTTCTTTGTATGAAGGCATGCTATCACAAGATTCGTCACATGATTCACTACTGGATTCTTTTGATGAGGAGTAGCACGAATTTACCTCTTCATTATGTGCCATGAAGCACATGTTAGCTATCTCTTGCCGGCTTCTCTCATTTTCCATTTCTCTTGAACTCGTATCATCCCATGTTGCTTTCATAGTTGTCTTCTTTTTCTTCTTTTCCTTCTTGAGTTGAGGACAGTCCAGTTTGATATGACCTAACTTTTTTCAATGATAAAATAAAGGTGGATCATTTTTATTTTTGTTTTCCTTCCTACTTGTTTCTCCTTTTTCAGGTTTTGTTTTACTAATCTTTCTAGGGAACTTTTTGTTTCTTCTATAAAACTTGCCAAGTCTTTTAGTAATAAATGTCAATTCATCTTGGTCTAGATCACTTGATTCACTATCATCATCACTTAAGCCTTCATTAGCTACTTTTAGGCTCTTTTTAAAACTTCTACTTGTTTTAGTGCAACAATAAGAATGTAAGTAAATCAATCAAACCAAAAGACACCACAAAATTCAATCAACCACAATATTGGAATCAATCAATAAAAATAAACAAGAACTCGATGCTTTCAGCTTTTGGTAATAGCCCTATAATTATATGCAAGCCCTGTTTTGTTTTTGCTTTGTAATGCGCTCTCTTAATCAAGATTTCCGCAAATTAACTAACGTACTCCCTTGAGAGTTTCTGCAAAAAGGTTAATTAAAACGTACTTTCTAGAATTAAGAGTCTTCTCTGAATTTTTACTTAAGCCCTGTAATCAATCAATTTGCATCTAACAAATACAAGTAAAATGCAAAAAGTAAAGAGTAAGGAGGAGAGAAGAACACCAAGATTTTATGAGGTTCGGCTTATTACCAGCCTACCTCCTCGCCTTTGGTAAACCACTAAAGGATTCCAGTAGCTTAGTTCCTTTGCCGGGAGGAACAACACCTTTTACAACCACTCCTTTAAGTAGGCTAGAGCCCACCTCTCCAAACGATATTCTCTCGTTCGATCAACGATCCAACAAGCCTAGAATCATCCAATAACTACAAGAGAAATAGCAAGTAGATGTGTACAAAAAATGCTCTCACACAAAGCTGATTAGTACAATTCAAATCTATATATTTCAGAATTTAAATATCAAATTTGAAATACAATTCGAAGCTCAAGATTAGAATTCACCGAGTCCCCTTTTCTCCATATGAGAAATCAGTATGTAGAACTCAGGGATTGATTATGAACACTTTCAAAAATATCAGCACTTTCAGATTGCAAGAGATAAAGCAAGCAATGACTTTGAATGCAAGAGAGCCTAGAGCAGATTTTTCAATTCTTGGTGTGATTCAATTTGTAAGACCACGTATTTATAGGCCAATAAAGTTAGTTTCGTACTACCCAAGATTACTTGGAGTGTTTCCCAAATTTTAAGAAAATTTGGAGCATAAGAAACTAATTTAAAACATTTAAAATATTTAAAAAATTTGACCGCTAATAGTGTTTAGGCTTCTAAAGTATCGGGCTCAGACAACTAAAGTTCCTTAAAATTTTGAAAATTTTGAACTGGATATAAGGTCAGACATCTGATCTTGGGGTTCAGACTTCTAAAGTTGCGGGTTCAAACGACTGAAGTTAGGGTTCAGTCTTCTGATGTGCTTCTGCCTGTTTTTGTGTTTCACCAATAAATTTTCAGGCAACTGAACTTAATCTTCGGTCTTCTGAAAATAATTCTTCAAATGGCTAAGCTTAAAGTTCAGTCTTCTGAAGTTAACTATGCAGTCTCCTCGGCAGTGACTTCAATCTTCTGAATAGTTCATTTTCAAGTTTTTTATTTTTAGTTTCCAAAATCTGTTTTACTCTCTTTCTTTGCTCTTTTATAAAACATTTTTTGAGATTTTAAAATAGGTCTCTAAGTCCATGTATTTCCCCTAAAGAGCTTCAAATGATATTTCAACAGATATTTAATTTTGAAGTACTTACATTGCTTATCCTAAAACCTTATACTCTAAGCTTAAAATCTTCCATGACATGATCACTTTGAAATCCCTTGGACTTTAGCTTGAGTTGATTTTATATTCCTCATCCATTGATCAATCTGGTTTTTCTTTGAGCTTCTCTTGGATCACTTGTTGGTGAATGAGGCTTGATGGTCCATAATGATTCTTGTATTATTGTCAAACTTAAAACATCATTGTTGGAAGTGGTGTGATTCCAAGAGGGGCATGAATTGGGTTTTAAAACATTTTTCGTTAATTTAAACAATTATGTCGATTCACCACAGTTCATATCTTATTCAATATTGAAAATGTGTACGTACAACAATTAAGCTATCAGTGTGTACATACATACACGTGTGTTGCATGTCTCATTTAAATTAGTTTTGTGTGCATGCAAGATGGTTATAATGAAACATGTACAAGCATATACATACTAAAATTTAAGTGCAAGAATTTAAATAAGAGAGAGAGAGAGAGAGAGAGAGAGAGAGAGAGAGAGAGAGAGAGAGAGTGACATATAGATTTGTTAACAAGTTTCAGCCAATACTGCCTACGTCCCCGCCTTGGGCATACCCCCTAAGTATTCCACTATACCTGCTCACTTAACTGGGTGGAGCAGAAGCCTTTTACATCCTCTCCTTACGGGGTGAGGAAAACCCCAACTCAATTGCTAGGTTGAGCCAAACTAGTCTCACTTACGGGGATGAGACTCCCCAGTTCAATTTTCGGGCTAAATTGAACCAGTCTCATTTACGGGGCTGAGACTCCCCAGTTCAATTAATGGGTTGAATCCAACCAGTAGAATAAAAGCATTTTTGTCTTATGAAAAAACTTCTAAATACAAGCATAGATGTACACATTAAGCTCATAAAAATGTATGCACTCTCTTATGATATGATTTGAGTTTAGTAGAGTAAAGGGTGCTTTTTCTAAATAATCAATGCACAAATATATGCATGAAAATATGAGTATTATGTTCTCCTATAAATATTTTGCTAATAAAGAATATTTGGAAAATGTAGGAATTTAAACTTAATAAAATATTTTTGCAATAAATAAATTCTCCAAAAAATATTTATCATGAAAATAATCAGGAGAAACCAAAGTTATACTCTCAAAAAGATTTTCAAAAATAAAGAATAAGTGAGAGTAAGCATGTAAACATAAATGCCCAAAAATAAATATACTCTCTTCAAGAGTAATTTTGAAATGAAAGAGTGGAAGAGAGTTGGAGAGTTTTGTATAAAAAATTTGCCCCAAAAGAATGATTTAAACAATAAAAAACATTTTGGGGAAACTTTGATTAACAATGGATTAGAGAGAAGATTTGAGTTAATCAAAGTTGTTAATTTGAGTTATGGAGGGGGTATTTATAGAGTTTGTGAAAATTATGATCGTTGGGAACACGAAGGTCATTTTACAAAAAGATTAAAGATGTTTAATTAAAAATAACCTCGTTTTACTGCGATAAAAAAAATTCACCAATTCGAGAGGCACGGTCGACCGAACGCGAGGTTCGGTTGACCGAGTTGTGCAAGTTCGGTCGACCAGGCATAATTTGAACTAAAAGTTCGGTCGACTGGACAATCAACTTCTAAGGCAATTTTTCTTTTTTATGTGGCTCAGTCGACCGGGAGCTTTTGAACTGATTATTTGGATCGAATGGAGCATTGAGTTCTCACACGTGGGAACTTGGTCGACCAAGGAATTGGCTTACGTTTTCGGCTCGGTCGACCGTAAGGTCAAAGAGTTGACTCTGAGGGAGTTGAGAATGAACTAGCATGTCTCTGTCGACCGTGCAGTGGTCAAAGTGTTGACCCAGTCCTGGTTCGGTTAACTAGGTGAGAATGAACTGGCAAGTTCGGTCGACCGGGCAGTGGTCAAATAGTTGACCTGGTCCCGATTCGATCAACTAGGTGATTTTGTACTTGTGAAGTACGGTCGACCGAACATGTATTTTAAGAACATTTATGTTCCAACTCCCTCATACATTCACCCTATTCATATGATGTTTATTTTTAATGCAATAGGGAACATTTTTCATGTAGATTTGTGGGTTCCAAAAACTTTGAATGATTTTAGTCTATTTAGAAAAAGGTTTTTAGTGAGATGTGTTGGTCCCTAGGGTCTATCTACAATCTTTCTGAGCATTCAAAACATATTATGCAGATGCATGCATTATTACAGAACAAAGATAAAAATTAAATGCATATACAAATCAAAATGAATGTTTTCATTTTTTTTGCTCTTAAGTCTTCATGGAATACACAGTAAAATATGATCTTTATGTTCCTTTAGGTTTCCATGTCTTTTACCTCATGTGTGTGCTGAATCATGAACCTATTCAAAAATACTAAATGCACACATGAGATACTTGTACTTTGTCAGCTTCAAAACAGGGATCAGACTAAAAAAGTCAACAATCATTACTCAACCATTCCAAGTTAGATTAACCTTTGTTTATTATCACCAAAATTGATTGAAAAGCCCAGTTAGACAAACATATATATATATATATATATATATATATGTCATGTCTTCATAATTCTTCAAGTTGCTGTATGCTATCAATGTGATCCAGTTAGTATGATCATGTACACAAACTTGAAAGTTATCAAATACAAAGAGTATTTGTCATTATCAAAACCGGGAATGACCTATAAGGTCAACAACAAAAACTAGAAAAATTGGGTGGTTTATACACAAAATTGGTTATATATATATATTTATATATCTAATTTTGTGTATATCTTATGAGGATTGTAGGGTGTATTTGGGTTTTGGGTTCGAGAGTATGAGCTGGCAATATTTTGTATTCTACTATTTTATTTAGTGAATACTTCTAATCCATCTTCGCCCATGGAGTAGGCACACTGTCGAACCACGTAAATCTCCTATGTCTTATGTGTGCATTATTTTATTTATTTATTTTGACCATAAATTTCTCTTGATCATATTCAACTCCAAATTTTGATCCTGCGAGAAATATTATTTATTTCTGGGCCAAATTTCGTAACACTCCCAGGATAGACACTTTAATTCTGCCTTGATTTCACAAAAATGTCTATCAAATCTTCATGATTGGAATCCATTTACCCCAAATATGAAAGCAATTAACTAGGAGGAATTTGAGGCAATTGTTTCCTATTTGTGGGGATGATTTGGTGCCTCTATTTCTCCTACAATATTTTCTATTTTGCTGCTGATTGTCACTTCCCAGTTCATTCCCTTCTGGTGTAGTATCAGTTGAGTAGGGGTGGTAAAACGGGCAGGCGAGCTGGGTCTGGGTGGGTCATCAATGGGTTGGGTCATAAATGGCTCAATGTTAAATGGGTCACACTCATGCCAATCCTAACTCGCTCGTTTAATAAACGAGCGGGTCATTGGTCACCTATTTAAAAAATATAATTTATTTATTTTAAAATTTTTTAAAAATTTCATATAAGACGACATTTAAAAAAAAATACTGCATTTTATTTATTAATATTTGAAATAAAAACAACATAAAATGTCTTTTAAATTAATACAAAGGGGGGCTCACGCTTGTGGCTTTGGAGGAGAGTCGTCTGTGGAGCGGGGGGGTCACACTTGTCAAGCTCGAGGAATGGATCGACTACGAAAGCAGTAGGTAGTAAGGCTGACACACCAGAAGGAGGGAGTCGGGACGAGAGAGGTAGCTAGAGGCCCAGAGGAGAGGACTAAGAGAGTGAGAGCCTAAGAGGATTTTTTTGTGTAGGTGGTAGTAGGCAACAGCGCCAGCGGCCCGACACACCAGCAGGAGGGAGTCGGGACGAGAGAGGCAACCAGAGCCCAGAGGAGAGGAGTCAGAGGACTGAGAGTCTAAGAGAGTGAGAGCATGAGAGCTGAGAGGAGAGGCAAAGACTAAGAGCGAAGTAATTAGGGATTTAAGGTTTTTTTGGGTTAGTTAGTATATAAAGGGTCCAATAAATGGGTCTGTTGGCCTTACAAGATTTAAAATATTGTTTTGATGATAAAAAATAAGAGGAACTTAACATATTTGGTTAAGTGAAGATATTTTAGGACTCAAATATATGACTACAAGGTCAAAAGCTCACAAGGATCAATGAAAGCTTATATTTCAAAGAAAGATGATCAAATAAAGCTTAAAGAGTCAAGACATGGATTCAAAGATGATTTAATAAATCTTGAAGATCACGAGAGTTTTGATGTTAAAGAGGACTTGCTAAAAGCTTAAAGTATGTTGAAACTTGAAGACAAGATGGAAGACAAGTAAGAAGACTTGAATGCTTAGAATGTCAAAAGTCCTAAGGAAGTCTCATGTAAGCACTTCAAGTAAAACTCAATATAAAAAGTATTGAAGCTCTTTACGGGACAAATTAAAATCTTAAGAAACCATTTTTAAAGACCTTTAAGTATGATTTCTAAAGTTTTAAATAATGAAGGTCTCAAATGAAAAGAGTTTTCAATGTCAAATCTTAAAAAACAAATGTGGTTGAAAGCTCAAGCGCTTGCCCAAAACTCCCAGTCGCCTGACAAGTGCCTACCTGGTCATCTAAGGCGCCTGCCTGTGTTTTGATAGGCGACTGTCAATGTTCTAACTTTTGAATTTAACTGAGATAGGCACTTGACTAGTCGTGCCAGGGGCTACCACTCGAGAGATTTTTAAAAATACTAACGGGAAAATTTTTACATTTGGTTTCTTGGACTCCAATCTTTTTGTAAACTTGACCAACACTCCAAGTAAACTTGGAGAGCAAGGAATTAAGTTTTTAAACTTTATAAATAGCCCCTCAGGACAAGGATTTTAATAACCAAGAAATATTTTCAGCAATCTAATACTCCCAAGTGCTCTCAATTCTCAAAAGCTTTCTTACTCACATCTTACTGGTATCTCAACTGAATTCTTGCTGATCATCTCACATGAAATTGTGCTTCAAAGTCTGAATTCAAAAGAAGATTAATCCAGTGATAGAATTTCATTGAGTTTCAATTTCTTTATATTGAATTTATATTGAAGTACATAACATTTGAAATTGTTCTAATCTGCTCTATGTGAGAGTGTTATTGTATGCAGAGGTTACCTATGGTTTCTTATAGTTCTTAATGATTCCAGGTTGTTGGATCGCTAGATCGAACGTGAGGTATCGCTTGGAGAGGCACTGCTCTATCCCATTGAAAGAGTGACCGAGTGTGGGGTATCGCTTGTAAAAAGTTTGCTCCACCTGAAAAGGAATAGTATATTGGAATCATTTGGTGGTATTGGCCAAAAGCGAGGACATAGGCTGGGGATAAGCAGAACCTCATAAAAAACCTAATGTCACTCTCCTTTCTTACTCTTTTTACTTTTCAACATATATTAAACTGCGTGGTTGTGTTTTATTTTTGATCATATACATTGCGTGGATTGGATATTAAATAAACTAAAGATTAATTTGATTTTGGGATTTACAGAAATTGAAATGAAGTACGTTGGTTGATCAATACAAATTGCGGAAACCGTAAGGGAGTACGTTGATTGGTTAACACCCAAGACTAATTAACTGAAAGTTTATTTAAAGTCCAAGTTCTTGGAAGGAGCGTTAGATTTCATATTATTTATCATATTGAGAAATCAAATCCATCAACATAGAGCTTACTTATACACACGGCTGCAAAGAAAGCTAAAAATTGCAAAGTGTTGCATACTATATTTTGATTTGGTATTTTGTAATTGATTATTTTCAATTGATGATTGGTTGAATGTTTGTTTAAGTATTGGGTTGTGGATGGCTTAACTAACTAAGCTTTTAATGAGTGTTTGTTAAAGTAACAAGTAGTTAAAAATTCTTGAAAAGAATTAAAAGAAATTTTAATAACCCGACCAATTTACTCCCCTCTTGGGATTACACCTTAACTTTCAGGATCACCCGACCTGAACTCGTTTAACCCATTTATAAATGGGTCAACCTGTGACCCGCCCGTTTATGAAACGGGTTGACTTCCCTAAACCCAAACTTATTTTAAACCAGTGGGTCACGGGTGACCCGACGGATCATGACCCATTTTGCTAGCCCTACAGTTGAGGGGTTGGATCATGTGGCTGCTTTAAAGGGGGATTGGATGTCAAGTGGCTTGTTGTTGTGGTCCAGTTCGCTGCTAATCATTGTCGAGGCATCCTTGTTCCGGTTGCTGCATAAAAGGGCTCGGATGTTTTTCCACTCGTTTCACCTTTTTTCGGTTGCCGTATATGAGGGTGCGGATATCTTCATTGCTGCAACATTGCTGCATATGGCTTCTCGGCTGCCTACTTCAGTCCGGAGGCTTCTTTTACTAGTTGCGTATTGTTGTTTTCCTTACTGTCTTCTGTAGTCTTACGTAGTTCAAGTTGCTGCATTGAAAGGTTTTCTCTCTTCTCGTATAATTTCTGATACTGTGCTAGAGAGACGCAATTTATTGTATCTCAAGCTTCTGGCTTGAGTTTGCATGCTTTTGCAGTAATAGAATAACATGATCCAGTCTTCACCTTTAAAAATATATATATTTATTATAACCATGTTAATTAGTTTTTTTTACCTATTCTTTTTTTTAAAGAAAAACTCTATTTGTCATAATAAAGATATATATATATATATATATATATATATATATATATATCACAAGAGCAAAATGACATCACATGAATTGTTAGAATTGATTTGATGATTCTTTTCTAAGGAAAATTTTATCTATCACTATAAAAGTATCATAGGAGCAAATCACAAGTAAAATGACAACACATCATTTGTTAGAATTTGCTAAAAATACACATCCCGGACTAAGCTGAACTATATTAGACAAATAAAAAAAATATTAAAAAGAGTAAAAAATTTGATCTAAATTATTGGCCTATATTCTTGCAAAGGCTTGATGTTATGCTCATCAATTAAATTTTGTTAAAGGATTTTTACTTTTTGCTTCATTGGTGGCACGATAACTATTCATCTCTCAATATGTTAAATACAACATGCTAAATTAAGTAAATAATAATAATAATAACAATAATAATAATAATAATTATTATTATTATTATTATTATTATTATTATTATTATTATTATTCAAGTACATCAAATTTATGTATCTTTGCATATCTAGGAGTGAAAC
This sequence comes from Malania oleifera, assembly GCF_029873635.1. Classification (NCBI taxonomy): domain Eukaryota; kingdom Viridiplantae; phylum Streptophyta; class Magnoliopsida; order Santalales; family Ximeniaceae; genus Malania; species Malania oleifera. The sequence continues at coordinate 38,400,976 of NC_080422.1, read as the reverse complement.
TTTTATGTTAAACAATTTTTTTTTAAATAAGTGGCCAAAATTAATTAATAGGCTTAATTCTACAAACAAAATCATAACTATATTTTTAGTGAAATTAGTCAATCCATGAGTTATCTAATATATAATCAAGATAGTATTTATGGTAGGAGAATTGAATGATTTTATAAAAAAACAATAGTTGAAGATATTTAATAGAAAATAATGGATGGTATTTTTGGTATGCTCGTTAAAGTCCTATTAGCCAGCTAATTTAGATTAATTGGTGGTATTTAGATTTTGGAAGACATTACATTATTTTGAAAGAGGTGTTCAGCAATCTCATGAGATTCTATTTGTTAGTATTCTATTTTATTTTTAATTATTTTAAACGATAAATTTATTGGTAATTTTCATTTAAAAAAAAAAAAACTGAAAGAAAGAGATAAGTATGTCTAAGTTAGAGAAAAAAGTTAAACTTTAAAAATATCAGTCACTCCCTAGGTTTTTATTTCTTATTCATTAAATAAATTTATATTTCAGTTTCACTATTCAAGTTTAAAAAAAAAAGAAAAGTAAATTAATCATTTTATTGTAAAAATTAAAGGATAAAATTATCATTTAATATAAAAAAAAAAAACTAATAATAATTTTTTAAACTCCTCCCAAAAAAATAAAAAAATAAATAAAAACAGAAAAAGCAAATGCAGGTGCAGTGAATAAAGATGAGGCTTGACGCGGAATGAAGAGATCGATGGCATACGTCTTAGTTGTCCAGATAAGTGATATCCATTACGCAGTAAATACTTGATTCACCAATTATGCGCATAAATGTGCATGCATACTAAATGCACGCACAATCTAAGAGAAAGACAGAGAGAGAAAGGAAACCTGCAGTGAGCTGTATATATATATATATATGGGTGCAGGGCCCTGTAGATTTGCAGATAAGCAAAAAGCCAAAAAAATGGCGAAGAGCACAGGAAACAAACCACACTGGCAATCCCACCATCGTGGTTTTTGCTTGCATGTGTTGTTTCTCTTCGTGCTTTTATTCTTGGCTGCCTCCGCAAATGCAGCAGCAGAAGTAGCAGCAGAGACTGAGGCAGTCGTGGGGTATGGCTACTCCCTCCAATCGGCGTGGCTCAACACCGCCCGGAAATCGTTGCTTGCCAATCTTGCCGTCGTCAGACACACCTCCCTCTACGGCCCCGACGTTCATAATCTCCACTTCATCGCCAGGTACGTAATCCACCTACCTTCATCCACTTGGATAGCATATTCCCTTACGATGCCAATCTCTTTAACCACGCCGTGCATGTCTTTACTGGCGAGGAATAGTGGTAGCCCGTGGAAGACATGCTCTATAGCAGCGCATGGAATAATTATTCGATAATGTAGTGTGAAGCTGAAGCGTTAGTTACGCTGTTAAATAATTGATTGATTGTTACTTTTTTTGTGGACAGTTTGGACACAAAGGATCGTCTGAGGGTTCTGATCAGAGACGCGGACGCCCAGAGATGGGAAGTCCCCCAGGATGTCGTTCCCCGGGAAACCCACTTCTTCCACCTCCGCCCTTCCATTGCCGACAAACAATCCTCCCCGGCGCCGGAAACCCATTTTGTCCTGGACCCCAAATCCGACCTCCTCCTCACCCTCCGCAGCTCCACCAAATTCTCCTTCGCCGTCTCCCGCCGCTCCACAGGCGACGTCCTCTTCGACACCACCCCCGCCGTCTCCGACCCCGCCGGCAACACCTCTCTCGTCTTCAAGGACCAGTTCCTTCAGCTGTCCTCTTCCCTTCCTCTCCACAGATCCTCCCTCTACGGCCTCGGCGAGCACACCAAGAAGACCTTCAAGCTCCAGCGCAACGACTCCTTCACGCTGTGGAACGCCGACATCGCCAGCTTGGCTGTCGACTTGAACCTTTACGGGTCGCATCCCTTCTACATTGACGTCCGGTCGCCGTCGGCAGATGGCAAAGTCCCGGCAGGGTCCACTCATGGGGTATTGTTGCTCAACAGTAACGGCATGGACGTCATTTACGGCGGTGACAGAGTTACTTACAAGGTTATCGGCGGTGTCCTTGATCTCTATTTTTTAGCCGGCCCGTCGCCGGACACGGTGATCCAGCAGTATACAGACCTCATCGGAAAGCCTGCCCCAATGCCCTACTGGTCTTTTGGTAAGTACCACAGTGGATCGATATTGTGCTTATTTATTTTTTCATTTTTATTTTTACATTTAAGAATAAGAATTCAAGAAGCGCTGGCATTGGAAAAGTTATGCTAAAAACATAATATCGATCTTACAGGATTTCACCAATGTCGATACGGATACAAGAATATTTCTGATGTTGAGGGAGTGGTTGCCAGATATGCAAAAGAAAAAATCCCTCTTGAAGTCATGTGGACAGATATTGATTACATGGATGGATATAAGGATTTCACATTTGATCCCGTTAAGTTTCCATTGCCCAGGATGCAGAAATTTGTTGACAGACTTCATAAAAATGGTCAGAAATACGTGCTCATTGTAGATCCTGGTAAGTTGGGCGAACTCGTAGCAATACTTTATTCTTTCTAATTTCTTTTGTTTGATCCCTTTAATTAATGAAATGAAATTGTGCCATCTTCATCACAGGTATCAGTGTGAATGATACTGATGGAACTTATTTAAGAGGGATGAAGGATGATGTCTTCATAAAACGTGATGGCATTCCTTACATGGGAAAAGTTTGGCCAGGAGTAGTCTACTTCCCTGACTTTCTAAATCCTGCTTCTATGCCATATTGGGCTAATGAAATCAAAATATTTCATGATCTTCTCCCCGTTGATGGTCTTTGGATTGACATGAATGAGTTATCCAATTTCTTAACTCCTGTTGCCACCCCAAATTCCACCCTCGATGACCCTCCCTATAAGATCAACAATTCTGGGGATCATAGTCCAATTGGTAAGAAAACTGTTCCAGCAACAGCTCGGCACTTTGGTAATGTCACAGAGTACGATGCCCATAACTTATATGGATTACTAGAAGCCAAAGCCACCCAAGAAGGCCTAATCAAAGTGACTGGTAAGAGGCCCTTTGTGTTGTCGAGATCAACTTTTGTTGGATCTGGCAAGCATGCAGCACATTGGACCGGAGACAATGGAGCCACATGGGATGACTTGGCATACACGATTCCATCCATTTTAAATTTTGGCCTGTTTGGAATACCTATGGTTGGAGCTGATATATGTGGTTTTGCTGAAAATTCAACTGAAGAGCTCTGCCGCCGTTGGATTCAGGTATTCTTTGTTTTTCGCAACATTTGAAATGGTTTTCTGATTTCAATTACAGCATTTGGATGGAATCCATTTTGATCTATCTATTGGGCTTTCAAGCAGTTCTATTACAGAATATGCTCATCATTAAGATGTTACAAGAGAGCATACTGAAATATGAATATTAGTCCACAGGGGTACTAAAAATCATTATGCTGCTTATATAAAAGAATTCTCACAGTTTTATTCCCGTGCAGCTGGGGGCCTTTTACCCCTTTTCAAGAGACCACTCTTCCATTAACACAATTCGTCGAGAGCTCTATTTGTGGGATTCAGTTGCAACATCAGCCCGGAAGGTTCTTGCACTCCGCTACCGGCTGCTTCCCTACTACTACACATTAATGTACGAGGCACACAAAACAGGCACACCAATAGCCCGACCGCTATTCTTCTCATTCCCTCATGACATCAAAACTTATGAGATCAGCAAACAACTTCTTATTGGTAAAGGAGTGATGGTATCACCCGTTTTGAAGCCAGGAGCAGTCTCAGTGAATGCATACTTTCCAGCGGGAAATTGGTTCAACCTCTTTGACTACTCGCGTTCTGTAAGTGTGAGCTCAGGAAAGTATGTCAAGCTTGGTGCTCATGAGCACGACATAAACGTGCATGTTCGAGAAGGAAACATTTTGGCCTTGCAGGGGGAAGCTATGACCACAAAAGTAGCTAGAAAGACGCCATTCGAACTCTTGGTGGTGGTTGGTGCCAATGGAAACAGCAGTGGGGAAGTTTTCTTGGATGATGGAGAGGAATTGGAGATGGGAGGAAAAGGAGGGAAGTGGACTTTTGTGAGATTTTATGGCAAAGTGGCTGGAAACAAAGTTGTTGTGGGATCTAATGTTGTGAATCCAAAATATGCTCTGAGCCAAAAGTGGGTTATTGATAAGGTCACCGTTTTAGGTTTGAGGAAGGAGAAGAAGATTAATGGATATGAATTACACACCACCAAGGGATCCAACTCCGGAAGAAACTCAGCAAGAACAAGTTTCCACAGCAGCAATGAACAATTTGTTGTGCTGGGCATTTCTAGCCTATCACAACGTATTGGAGAAGGTTTTGAGTTTGAGCTGAACTTCAGCAAATAAAGGAAATACTCCTAATAGTTATTAAAGTTATTTTATGTAAGAACATTGTGACATTTCAAATATATAATATTCAGTTGATCTGTTATGGTTGAAGATAAGGTTGCTGTTGTCTTCTTCTTCTTCTACTTCTTCTTCTTCTTCAATCTTTTTTTTTTTTTTCAGTTCTTATTTCATGCACTGAGGGAAAAATATCTATCCTATCCAATCCACTACTATAATATAATAGGTGACATTCAATGGTGTTACGATTTGGAGTAGCAACAGATTAAATTTTTTAAAAAAAAGTAGACAGGTGGATGAGGTTCAATTTGAAATTGAAAAAGTAGCCTCTACATGTTAAAAAAAAAAAAGTAGCTTATCAAGCCTTTTATAAATTTGAAATTGAAATGCAGAAATTTTGAAGACAATTGTTACATTAATCTTCACATATCAACAGATTAAATTTAAAGGTTTAGACATACTTTTTTTAGAATTTCATGAACATAAAATGGCTCAAATTGCGTTTTAGTAAAAATAACTTTACATGCCTCGTGCAGTTGGTTAGAATGACACCTATAATAAGATAATTGAAAAAAAAAAGAGAAGCTATTATTTATGGGGATGCCATAAGTTGTATTTACAAAGATTATATAGATTGCACTACCATTTGCATTGTATTTTTATCAATCATGACATGCCTATTCTTCGTTTGTGTACCTCTGATAATACTAGTAGATTGCACTAGAACGAGAGTGTTAAGACTTGATAAACAATGGGACAAAACATAATAGCTTAATTTTGAGAGATATTGATATTGCATTTTGTTAAGTGGGCAATTCCTAAAACAAACTAATAATGAAGACTTTGTTGGGTGGTCTTGGGCCTTCTCAACCCCAAAAGTCAGCTCATAAGGTGAGACTTTCCCTCACACTTAATAATTGACCACCAAGCCTTTTCCACAACCGATGTGGGACAAACCCCAACAATCTTCCCCTCACACATCGGGCTCCAAACTCCTCAGGAATTGGGATCGGACTCCAAACTCTGCACGAATTGGGCTCACCAAATTGGTAGCACCACATGTCCAGCATCCTAGGGAAAAACTTGGCTCTGATACCAGTGTTGGGTGGTCTTGGGTCTTCTCAACCCCAAAAGTTAGCTCACAGGATGAGATTTTTCCTCACACTTAATAACAACCAAGCCCATTCCACAACCGGTGTGGGACAAACCCCAACAGAATTATGTTAGTTTCTTCTATTTTTCTTTAGAAGAATCACAAAAAAGATTTTTCTAATTCTTTTTTTTTTAATTTGTGGCTGAAACTTCATGCTAGTATATATATGTTATGGCAATACTAGGTCGTGCTTAGATGAAAGCATCAAATATAGGATTCATAATAGACATCCCATTTCAGGATGTCACATAGTAAAATTTTAATCCTATTAAATTTCATTAAACAAATATTTAGAATACAAGACTCGAGGGGAAGACATGAGAACTATTACAAGAGACTCTTAGTTCTTGCTTGCTCTGTTGCTCTTTCAGCTAGACGACTCCTTATATAGAGTGGAGAAAAGAAATATGTTTCGACATATTCTATTACAATACATGTGACATATGTTAAAGCTACTTTTTTTAAAGCTACTTTTCCTAAGCTATTTTTTCTAAATCTGAAGCTGACAACACAAGAAATATGACATGAAGCTAAGCTTGACAATATAAGACATAGACACCAGAAGACAAATAGTTGAGTTGACATTGTCGTGGCATCTTATATGTCACATGTTGCTTTGAATTCCTCTTTTTCCTTTAGTACTAGATAGAGGGCCATAACTTTAAGGTCGTCAGTAGTTCATTATTGTTTGTTTGGTCAATATAATATAGTGTTAACCTATTTGTTATGTAGGTTTTATAGAAGTACTAGGAGAATAGGACTGAGTAATGGGTAGACTTGGCTCTTCCATCATCTTGGCAATGCACTGGGTTGAACAGATCTTATAGTAGTTTCTTTTGATCAACATTATTGAAATAACACATACTTTTTTCTTGTTTCAACCCAATGGGAAGCTGATAGATGAGGATTTGTGAATGGATTTTCTTTGAAACTTCTTATCCTTTCACATATAGGGAAGATGTTGACATATTGAGTTTGGACTTCACACCTAAGATGGAAAGTGACCAATTAATATGGAATCCTATGATGAAAGTAAGTCAATTCACCCATTGTTCTTCAGTTCCCAAACCCGAAAAGCGGGTCCGAAGGGTTATTCTAAAAATAAATCCCTGATACCAAATAATTAAACTGTGGAAGATCTCCCTAACGAATTACCAGAGTACTAATTTATCCCGATATATAAAACAAACATAGATCTAAACCCATCAAAAACTATAAATAAAATATCAATAATATCTTCAACATCAATTTAATACATTATTTGGAATTTCAAGATAAACCGAAATAAAGCAATAACATTTAATCTAAATCTCACTATCTAGTCACACCCATGCTTCCACTGCACACTCTGATTATTGATATACTCCTCATAGCATCTGATTGGGTGAGACACTTTTCAGTAAGACGGAATAAATTATCATCAATGTGTGGCCAATGAGTTTTAGTGTATCATTTATATAAATAATATTCAATACATATATCATATAAATAACTCTATATACTATAGGTCATATCGACATATAAAGCAATCTATCCCTCGGCAACCACATCTGGTGCATACCCTAGCACTCATTGACATTGGGCCCTCTTCTAGCACCCTACCCCGTACGGTAGGCCTACTCAACAAGCATTCCCAATTCAACAAGCCCTCGAAGTAAGTCCCGAGGATCAGAGCGTTACGTATCGTCATCTTCCTCTGCCTTGATATCACCTTTTTTTTTATGGTGTGGCTCTTATACTTTGGATTTCATAAATAAAAAGAAAGAAAAACATATAGGGGTAGTAGAGCAGGGGTTCATCGATGAGTGCTCTATAATCATCGACAAGGAGATAGCAAGGACTCATCGACTAGTGTCTTATGTTCGTCGACGAGAAGATCCCGAGAGGCCCAAAAGTTCAGAGTTTTAGAGATACAGAGAGTAGAAAAATGGGATCGTCAACGAGTGGAATGATTCGTCAACGAGTGTTCTTCTTAGTATCGTCAATGAATCCCATGTTATCACCGACAAGAAGTTATGGGCTGCGAGTAGTTTTTTTAATTTTGAATTTGAACGTTGGGGTGGTTGGGTAATCAGAGGGAAACCTCAGAGGGACTATTATATATGTCTTTCTAGACATATACTGATCGGAGAGTGATCATTTCAGAAGTGTATTGTGTATTTTGTGATTTCCATAGTGAAATTTGTGTGTCATTGCTTCTGTGGATGTAGGTTTTTTCAAACCACGTAAATCTTGTTATTGTTCTTGTTCTGGTTGTATTTCATTTACTTGTTATATTTATTCCATTGTGCATCTTATTTATTCAATCCATATCTTAACAAATCGGTATTAGAGCGATTGTTGTTATGGCATCTAGATCATCTTCTGCAAGTTTTGACATCGTCAAATCTTATGGAACTGGAAACTGTGGTTTATGGAAAACAAGAGTGAAAGATATTCTTGTGCAACAAAGAATGGCTAAGGCTCTACTTGATACTTAATCGGAAGGAATGGATGAGGCAACATGGGTAGATTTGAAAGCAAAAGCCACTTCTACAATACGCTTATTTTTGGTCGACGAAATACTCTATTGAGTGATGGAGGAGGATTCTCCAGTGGCTATGTTGACATGATTGGGCATGTCCCGTTTTAATAATGACAAATACCTTTTCCTGAGCTTGCATATAGGTTCACTCTACACATGGAATTGAAAAGAACGTTATATCATGATGGCGTATGGTGACCCCAAGTAAGAATGAAGATTAGTGTGTTTCATATGTAATTGTATTTTTATATTCTTCATTCTGGATTGTAATTCAATATGGTATGTAATAACTACATCATGAATGATAGGACTATATGCTCATCTTACCTTAGATTGACCTTTAGGTTCCTACACACTTTGTGCATAGAACCCCTCTAAGCTCACATATCATTAGGTGTAAATTTAAATTAAAATAGGACCTTTGGCTTAAAATCATAAGGGCTTCGGGGGACCAAACCAAGAGAGTCAAATTGCCCCGGTCGACCGAGCTGTTGACTGATCAAATAGTTGACATGACTTCGGGCGACTGAACTCAAAAGACTTGAGTGTTCACAGTCAACCGAACTCATACCCTTACTTTATTCAACAACTCACTCACCTGAACGTTCATGTTCAAATCACCCTCGAGTGATCGAATTTGAGATCAGGCGACCGAACCTCAGACAGATTGGAAAATCACCTTGGTTAGCAGACTAAACCATTGATCAGGCACCCGAACATGAAAAAGTTACTTTTTTACATTTTTATGTTCGGGCGACTGAACTTATGGCTCGGTCAACCAAAACTCTTGGGTTGCCTAATTTTTACCGCAGTTAATTGGGGTTAAAGAGGGTTAATATCTTAAACACATTTTAAACAATTTTAATAATTCTCGAGTGTCCCCAACGGTTATAATTTTGGCCTTGTCTATATATATAGGTTCATTTGCACAATTAACACAAGATTAGCGTTTGGATTAGCCTAAATTTTTTTTTTTTTTTTGAGTGCATATTTATCAAATCCAAAGCCCATACACTCTTCTTTTGTCATTCCTTTGATATATCAAGCTTCTTAAGAGTGTTCTTGAGTGATTTCATTTGCTTAAAAACTCTCCTTGTTCTAGATTGATTGATTTTTTTTATTAAGAGTTTTAGCCAAAGCTTTTCCTCGGCTTAACTAATAAATCTTTGTGTGTGAAAACCTTTGTAGCTAGTGAGTCTTTGCATCTTTGTTGCAAGACTCATCAAGCTTGTGGTTTTTGATTGTGCAAAATCTTTTTCACAAGCATACTTTTCAAATATCTCTTGAGCTATTATTTTGAGAAAATTATCTTTGAGATATTTTGAATACTCTAGTTGGAACTCTTCGAAACTTGTGGTGATTGATTAATATTGATACTTTGTTTCAAAGATTGATTAAAAATACACTCTAGGACTTGATTGTACATTTACATTAGATTGAGTGTTATCACACTTCATTTGCACTGAGCATAATTACTATCATCTGTGTGTGCATATTTAACTGGACTATATTGTAGTACATATATGCTTGTATAGAAGCGCTTAAATTGTATGCAAAATTTCATATCTAATTGTATACTTGACGTATGCTCGGAAGAGGGAGACTTGCCCTATGAAAAGTCCCAGTTTGGCTTCAAATCGATTAGGAAAACTAGGTGCACCATCCTGGTAAGGTGTTGTAAATGGTGCCGCTCCACCCGTGAAGTGAGCCTTAGTGAATCCTTGTGCTTGTGAGTTAAGGTGGGGACGTAGGCACTTTTACTGAACCTTAATAACATATTCAATGTAACTTTTACTTTTCCTGCATTATATTCTATGTTGTGCTTGATTTAATTTCCTTGACAAATATTATGCATATCTAATTGATACATTATTGAATGTAATTGAGAGATACTGGAATTGTGTTGCATATACTGAAATTGATTAATATATCATATCTGCAGCATCATGCATACTTAGACTGCCCCTAGGTTGCGTAATACTGTTGCTAGACTGGTTGACTTAGGAAGAAATTTTTAAATCTCCAATTCAACCCTCCTCTTGGGATTGCACCAAAGTCAACAATTAGTATCAGAGCCTTGTTACCTAGACTTAATCATTAGTTTGTAAAAAGATCATGATGGCTCGTGTTGGTGCATTGCCTTCATATAAGGGAAGGTTATTTACAAATCCTCCAGTGTTTTGCGGTGAAAATTTAGTCGTATGGAAATTTAGAATGACTATATTTGTTAAAGCCTTAAATTGGAGGTTCTGGAAAGTTATTGCCCAAGGAGATAGTATACCAATGAAAATCATTTATTGGGTTGATGTTCCCAAGTCTGAAATTAAGCTGAATGATAATGATAGGGACTTAATGCAAATAAATTTTGATGCCATGAACACCTTGCTGCATGCTTTAGATTCTAGCATTCTTTGTGAAGTTATGGCATGCAATAGTGCTAAAGAGATATGGGAGGAACTTGAAAAGAGATATAGAGCAAATAAGCAAGAAAAGGCGATCAATCCTTGTGACTCAAGTTCAAAGGATCTTGAAGGAGAAAAACGGTGCTTTATAGCTTTAACCGATGATGAGGTAAATTTGTCGCCTTCTACCTTATCAAATAATCCTGGTAATGATTCATGTGATAATTCCAATGATGCATCTGATACTAAATCATGTGATAGTTTTGGTAGTCAAAGCATGCCTACTTATAAAGAATTGCAAGTTGAATATGTTAGAATTCATAAGTCACTTGTTAAAGCTAACAAAAGATATACTGCATTGAAAAACAAGTATGGGGCATCTTTGAAAGAATGTGAATCAAAAGTTTTTTTTGAAAGGGAAAATGATTTCAAAATCAAATAGTTAGTAAACAAGAATGAAAAGTTGGAAAAGAATTAAATGTAGTAAGATCTCAAACTTCAAGTGATAATAATAAAGATCATCTCATTGCAGAACTTGAATGTAAAGCAAACAACATGACCAAAGAATTTGTGAAATTACAGGATGTTTGCAAAGGTCTAAAGAACTTAAAAATTTGAGATCTAGAAAAGAAAATAGAAGACCAAGTTAAGATCATCTATACGTTCACTAGAGGCAAGGACAACTTTAATAAGTTGTTAGGTTCACAAAAGATGAACTTAGATAAGGAAGGTATATGATATAATAGAGTTAGAAATAGAAAGAAGAAGAATTTGTACATGGGGTACTTCGTGATAGAGTCCAAACATTATGCTAGTACCTCCTCCAGTCCTTATACTCATACCTACTACGCATTATGTAAAAAGAAGGGACACACAAAGTTTGATTGCCCATTCAAATGGAAAGAGGTGAAAATGAAGCAAGTGTGGAGAGTCAAAGAAAAACCCGAATCCATCTCTTCTTGACTCGAAAATGATATAAGTGTCAAAAGATTAAAAATGGTGCACTTAATAATCCTTAGGCTATGTATATAAACCATAGGGGGTCATGTCAACTAACAAAAATTCAAAAAAAGAGATGTTGACAAGGTTCGGTCGGCTGAACCCTTTTCAGCTTAGACCATTCGGTTGACCGAACATGAAAGTTGACCAAACCATTGACCACTTTTGGGTGACTGAGCTTTCCCATTCAAAACCTGTTCAGGCCACCGAACATGGTTCGGGTGACCGAACTAAACTTCCGGCAATCGAAGCTTTTAATAAGGGAGAATCAGCCAACCGAATTGAAATGAACTATTTTCGTTTGGGCTACTAAGGGTCAGAACATGAAAGGACACCTAAGATTCAGCCAACCGACCCAGTATTCAACCAAATGAATAGACTCAGCGTCTGGGGTATTTATTATTGTTCGGGTGACCGTACCGTGATCTATATATATTTTGGGCCGCATGAACAGTCTCATTTGTGTCCTTTTTCTTGAGAGAACCGCAGTTTTTCTCTCTTTCTATTGCTCCCTACTTTCATTCCAAGCCTATTTTTCCTCAAAAAACTACTTCCAACCATGTCTAAAGATTAGAGGAAAGCTAAATCCTACATTGTTCTCTAGCAATAGTTCATTTCTGTAGAAAGGAGGATCAAATACGAGAAAGCCTTCAGGCTCAAAAAGCCTATCCTGGGTAAAGTTCTTGATATAGAATTCATGTAGAATCATTTTAATAACATGCTAGAAATGTTCAAGTTTCAAGGATGGTATGGGTTCATTAGCTTTTAGCCCAAAGGGATATATCCCATTCTTGTCAGATTATTTTATGCCAACCTAAGATAGGATGACCAGGGATGCTACTCTCGGGTCTTTGATACCGATATATGGTTTGACGATAGATATCTGGCTGAGACTTTTGATGTCTAGAGAGGAGATTTTGACTCCCCTGACTTGGTCTCTACCTGGATTAATGACTTGGATTTCGCTGTGAGTACTTTTTTTAATCTGGTTATGACTAACCCTGTGGTTGATCTAAGTCACACCCCCAGCTACAGGTCTTTGACACTCAATGCTAAAGTTGTGCACCACCTGATCTCCTATAACATTCCACCGAAATTTGAGTCTAGGGATCACATTTCCTACTTGGATTGCTTTGTGATGTGGTGCCTCTTTACGAGGAAGAAGATGGACTTGCCTAGACTGATCTTAAAGTGGATTTTTGTGAAGACTGTGGGCAAAAGGATTATTCTGCCATACGAGGGCATCCTGACTAGGATTTTTGTCAGAGAGAGAGTTACCAGGACTCCGTATGTAGTGCTAAAGAATATTAAGGGAACAGATACCTTCTCCTCCATGACCCTGAAGCTGATGGGTTATGAGCTAATCGGCAACATGTGGTTGCCAACTATACCCAAAAAAGGACAAGGGCCATAGGAGGTTCCTCAGGAGTAGCCCCACATGCCATATAATGCTGATACTATGGCTTCTATCACTAGTCTCATTGCATCCTTTGATGAGTTTAAGACGTCTATCCAGAGCGAGATCAGGGAGCAGGCTTCCTCATCCCAGACAAGGCATTCTAAGTTTTACGCCAAGTTCACAGAGTTTCAGTCTGTTGTAAAGACAAACTTCCACATCCTTGGTGAGCACCTAAGGGAGATGAATGAGGAGGAGGATGGTGAGGAGCAGATGGATGTTAGCAGTGATGATGAGGAAGGGCCTGATGATGGAGAGGCCTAGAGGAGGATTTGAGGATCTACTGCTCACATATCTTATCTCTTTTATATACATTTGGGTTTTTAATAACTATACTTCTTTCATTTTTTCTTTTTGCTCTTCATCTTCACCACACTCACATACAGATACTTATATTTACTATTTAGTGGTGATTGACTTCAGTTTATATATGATGGCTTGCATGCTTTTAAATGTCTTTGATTATTTTGTTTGCCTGATTGATGCCTCCTGTATGGCGGATGCGATTGATGAGTATTGCCTATTGGTAGAAATTTTAGGTTGTCCCATGCTTAAACTAGTTGATATACTAGTTGCTTGAATCTTTTTAATGCGGGTTTTTATGGGAAATGTCCTGTTTACAGATGACATGCTCTTGGATTTTTGTTTGACATTTCCCAAAATATTCAAACTTTTGCCAAAATATTGATGGATGTGCATGCAAATCTTTTTTTTAATTTAAAATTACATGTACTTAGCTCAAATTAACTTGAAATATCTGAATGTTGTGCATGTGTTTAAATTCTTTACTAATCATGCTATTCAAAGCATTGGAATTATATGGCATCTGGATGATGCATCACTATTGAGATTCATATGATAAAATCAGTTTTGTTATAAGCAGGTTTTCATGGGAAAAGCTATATTTTCATAAGAAATGCAGCCAAAATTTTTCCAAATTCACTGCACACATCATTTGTTTTTATAAAACTACACACTATGATCTAAGTTTGTGCTTCTGGAACATTTTTTTGTGTGCATCATGATTATTCTAAATATGATTTGTTCTAGTTAACTACAATAATAGTACTAGGCTTAAATCCAATCTTGTGTAGCAAACTTCATCCCCAAAACACTTGCAGACTATTTCTAAAGGGGAATTTCTTTTAAAGACAAATCTGCATGAAATGATCTCCAAAGATAATCTTTTGTCATACTGTGTATTTATAAATTGTTAAAATACTTGTGTCTTATGCTCAAGTTGTAAAAATAGAGAGAATGCATAATTTGAGGGGGAGCCACTTCACTAAGAAAAATATGGTTCTGAAAAATTAAATGCTATCTCACATTATTCATTGCTATATTCTATATCTTGTGAGAATATCTTTCAGACATTTTTTGCTGCATGAGTATATTATATCTTTGACTTGACTATTTGAATTGATCAATACTAGACTGTTTGAGTTGATGTAAAATACTGTAAATTATTTGTTGAACTCAAGCAGGTCACTCATATACAGATTTTTTTTTTTTTTTTTTTTTGGGAAAATGCTTCATTTTCAAACGGCATGCTGCCAAAATTTCTAAGAATCTTCCAAAATTATATCTTGTATCTAAATGGCTATTACTCATGGCTTGCCCATATGCCTTAATCCTTAAACCATGACCCTTTTTTCTATTGCCAAAATGGGGAGAAGAGGCAAAATTGGGTACTTTAGGAATCTTTTTAAATGCCTGAACTTTTAATTCTCTTTAAGCATATTGTCAGGGAGAGGCTTTCTTAGCTATACCCACTTTTACATAAAGTATTTGTCGTCATCAAAAAGGGGGAGATTGTTGACCTAATTGACAAATACCTTGGTACTAATGTTTGCCCTAAGCTTGCAAGCAGGTTCACTCCACGTATGGAATTGAAAAGAACATTATATCATGATAGTGTATGGTGACCCCAAGCAAGAATGAAGATTATTATGTTTCATTTTTAATTTTTTTTTATATTCTTCATTTTGGATTTAATTCAATATGATCTGTAATAACTGCATCACGAATGATAGGACTGTATGCTCAGGTTGCCTTAGATTGACCTTTAGGTTCCTACACACTTAGTGCACAGAACCCCTCTAAGCTCACATATCATCAGATGTAAATTTAAATTAAAATATGGACCTTAAGATTAAAATCATAAAGGCTTTGGGTGACCGAATCAGGCAAGTCAAATTGCCTCAGTCGACCAAACTGTTGACTGGTCAAATAGTTGACCTTACCTCGGGCGACTGAACTCAAAAGACTTGTGTCCACGGTTGACCGAACTTATACCCTTACTTTGTTCAAAAACTTGAGTGCCTGAACGTTCACATTCAAATCACCCTCGGGTGACCGAACATACAAGTTCGGTAAACCAAACTTGAGACTAGGCGACCGAACCTCAGACAGATTGAAAAATCGCCTTGGTTAGCAGACCAAACCCTTGATCAGGCACCCCGAACATGAAAAGGTTATTTTTTCTCGTGTTTCTATTCAGGCAACTGAACCTATGGCTCGGTCAATCGAAACTCTCAGGGTCGCCTAATTTTTACTGCAGTTAATTAGGGTTAAACAGGGTTAATTTCTTAAACACATTTTAAACAATTTTAATAATTCCCTGAGTGTCCCCAATGGTTCTAATTTTGGCCTTGTCTATATATATGGATTCATTTGCACAATTAACACAAGATTAGCATTTGGATGAGCCTAAAAATCCTCTGATTTTTTGAGTGCATATTTATCAAATCCAAAGCCCATACATGTTTCCTTTGTCATTCCTTTGATAAATCAAGCTTCTTAGGAGTGTTCTTAAGTGATTCTATTTGCTTAAAAACTCTCCTTGTTCTAAATTGATTGATTGTTTTTATTGAGAGTTTTAGCCAAGGGTTTTCCCCAATTTAACTAATAAATCTTTGTGTGGGAAAACCTTTGTAACTAGTGAGTCTTTACATCTTTGTTGCAAGACTCATCAAGCTTGTGTGTTCTTGATTGTGCAAAATCTTTTTCACAAGCATACTTTACAAATATATTTTGAGCTATTATTTTGAGAAAATTATCTTTGATATATTTTGAATACTCTAGTTGGAACTCTTTGAAACTTGTGGTGATTTATTAATATTGACACTTTGTTTCAAAGATTGTTTGAAAATACACTCTAGGACTTGATTATATATTTACATTAGATTGAGTGTTAGCACACTTCATTTGCACTGAGCATAATTACTATCATCTGTGTGTGCATATTTATCTGAACTATATTGTAGTACATATATGCTCGTGTAGAAATGCTTAAATTGTATGCAAAATTTCATATTTGATTGTATACCCAACGTGTGTTCGGAAGAGGGAGACTTGTCCTGTGAAAAGTCCCAAATTGGCTTTGACCCGGTTAGGAAACGTAGGTGCACTATCCTGGTAAGGTGTTGTAAACGGTGTCGCTCCACCCATGAAGTGAGCCTTAGTTGAATTCTTATGCTTGTGAGCCAAGGAAGGGATGTAGGCACTTTTTCCGAACCTCAATAACATATTCGGTGTCACTTTTACTTTTCCTACATTATATTCTACATTGTGCTTGATTTAATTTCCTTAACGAATATTATGCATATTTGATTGACACATTTTTGAATGTGATTGAGAGATACTAGAATTGTGTTGCGTATACTAAAATTGATTAATATATCATATCTTAGCATCGTACATACTTAGGTTGCCCCTAGGTTGTGTAATACTAATGCTAGATTGGTTGACCTAGGAAGAAATTTTTAAATCTCCAACTCACCCCCCTCCCCTCTTGGGATTGCACCAAAGTCAATAGGCTATATGGCGAAAATTAGAGGGTCGGTTCATGTTAAAATCTCTCAATAATAAACTTTTTATTAAGCAACATTTGTATTGGCTTAAGATGGTTGAAGGATCAAACTTAGATCACCACATTAATGCTTTCAATCAATTTATTAGTGATTTGATGAGAGTTGATGTTAAGTTTGATGAGGATGATAAAGCTTTGATGTTGTTAATCTCTTTGCCCTCGACTCATACCTATGAAAATTTTGTGACCACTCTTATGTAGGGAAAAAAAAAACTCTTGATCTAGAAGTGGTAACAAGTGTTTTGCTAAATTTTCATCAAAGATTGAAAATATGTGATGAAGGAGAAGGACTTGTGGTAAAGGGTAATAATAAGCGAGGCAAGGGAAAATCCAAGCATGGATCAAGTCAGAATTCCCGAAATCAATCCAATAAGAAGAAAGAAATTTGGTTTTATAAATGTGGTAAAAAGGGGCAAATGAAACCGGAGTGTCCAGATTGGAAGAAGGGAAATTCTGAGAAACATGAGGGTACTTCAAAATCTCTGAATGTTGTTCAAGAAGGAGGCTCAACGTGTAGTGATGGTGATGTTCTATCAGTTTCAGCGGAGTTAGATAATCTAACGGACTCTTGGATACTTGACTCGGGCATGTTCTTATCACATGACTCTGAACAAGGAATGGTTCAAGACTTACAGGTTAGTGAATTCTGGGTCAATTCTTACGGGTAATGATGCCTTTTGGAAAATCATTGGCATAGGAAATATAAACATAAAAATTTTGATGGTGCTGTAAGAACGTTGTGTAATATAAGACATATACCAGAGTTGAGGAAGAGTTTGATCTCACTTGGTACTTTGGATTATAATGGCTTTAATTACAAGTCCAAAGGTGAAATTCTAATGGTATGGAAGGGTAATCTAACTGTAATGAAAGGGCAAAAACTGGATGAAAATATCTACACATTGCAGGGAACAACCATTGTAGGTGAAACTACAGCCATAAATGCTGAATCAGATGAGACCATCTTCTAGCATATGTGCCTTGGGCATATGGGGGAACACGACATGAAAAAACTACGCAAGAGGAAACTTTTGAAGGGCTTGAAATCATGTTAGCTGGAATTTTGCATGATTTGTGTTCTTGGAAAATAGAACAGGGCAAAGTTCAGATCAGCTAAACACAAGACAAAGGGTATTCTTGATTATGTGCATTCAGATGTTTGGGGTCTGGTTAGAGTTGCATCAAAGGGTGGACATGTGTATTATATGAGTTTCATTGATGATTACTCATGGAAGGTTTGGGTTTACTTCATGTGCCACAAATCAAGTACATTTGCCAAGTTTAAGATGTGGAAGGTTGAAGTCGAAAACCTGACAGGGAGGAGAATCAAATACTTAAAGTCGGATAATAGGACCGAGTACGCTAATTCTCAGTTTATGGAGTTTTGTGCAGATCAGGGCATCAAGAGACACTTAACAGTTCGTTGGACACCTAAGCAAAATGGTGTGCAGAACGGATGAATCGGACTCTTAATGAAAAGGTTCGGTGTTTCAAATTAAATGTAAGGCTACCGAAGAACTTCTGGGCCAAGGCATTGAGTATGGCTTGTTTTTTGATAAACCAATTACTAAAGGCGTCACTAGAGGGTAGAGTGGTAGAAGAGGTTTGGTCGGAAAATGTAATAGACTACTCAAGATTGAAGGTATTTAGGTGTCTAGCCTATGTTCATGTATCTAGTGAGGAAAGGTCTAAGCTTGACCCAAAGTCTCATCGTTGCATCTTTTTTTGATATCCAAGGGGTGTGAAGAGGTACGAGCTATGGGACCCAATGGCAAATAAGGTGGTGATCAGTAGGGATGTAATATTTGATGAAAAGGCTATGGTGAAGCGTACTCAAGAGTATGATGAACAGAAATAGGAGCCAGAAAGCTGGGATAGTGATGAACATGTTGTGCAGGTGGAGTTGGAAGCTCAGGGAAACAAAAATGATCATGGCCCAATGGTTGCAGGAAGTTCTAGCTTGGGAAACCAGCAAGTCGATGATATTCCTATACGGAGATCTAGATGCACCATTAGGCCTTCACCAATGTATGGATTTGAAGAGTTAGTATCTTGTGCTTTCCTTACTAGTTACAATGACCCAACTACATTTCAAGAGGTAGTACATGGTCAGGAGAAAGATAAGTGGATGAGTGCAATGATTACGGAGATGGAATCACTACATGAAACCAAACTTGGGATTTGGTGGAGCTTCTAGATGGGAAAAGACCGATAGGTTGCAAATGGGTATATAAGAAGAAGGAAGTGATTTCAAGAAAATGAAGAAGAGAAGTTAAAGGCATGGTTGGTGGCAAAAGGATGCTTACAGAAAAAGGGGATAGATTATGATGAGATCTTTTCTCCAGTGATCTGACATACTTTTATCATAATTGTGTTGAGGTTGGTAGCCCATTATGATATTCATTTGGAACAAATGGATGTGAAGACGATGTTTCTTCATAGTGACTTGGAGAAACAAATCTATATGGTACAGCTGGATAGATTCATTGATGAACCGGGAAAAGAAAATTTTGTTTGCAGGTTGAAGAAATCTCTTTATGGGTTGAAACAATCTTCAAGGCAATGGTATAAACGGTTTGATTCCTACATGATCAAGATTGGTTACAAGATGTGTAAGTATAACTGCTTCGTATATGTGAACAAGCTTGAGGATGGTTCTCTTATTTTCTTGTTATTGTACGTTGATGACATATTAATAGCTGCAAAGGATTTTACTGATGTGAATCAGTTAAAGGACCTATTGTATAAGGAATTTGACATGAAAGATCTTGGCTCTGCTAAGAAAATACTTGGGATAGAGATTCGTCATGACAGAAATGCAAGGAGGGTATAATTATGTCAAAGCAGCTATGTATGGAAGGTGTTGAAGAGGTTTAGCATGGCTGATGCAAGACCAGTGTGTACACCTCTACCGAATCATTTCAAGTTGTCTAATGCAGATTGCCCAAGTACGGATAAGGAAATTCGAGACATATCAAAGGTCCCCTATGCTAGTGTTGTGGGGAGTTTGATGTATGTCATGGTGTGTATAAGGCCAGATTTGGCTCATGCGGTGAGCGTGGTAAGTAAGTTTCTTTCTAATCCAGGTTGGCAGCATTAGGAAGCTGTCAAATGGATACTTAGATACTTACAGGGTACATCAAGATATGGCATCATGTTCGGCAAGCAACAAGGTTATCCTTCGGTTATGGGGTTTGTTGATGCTGATTATGTTGGAGATATTGATGATAGAAGGTCTACAACAGGATATGTGTTTACCCTTGTAGAAGGTCCGGTGTGTTGGAGATCCATGGTACAGTCTCTGGTAGCATTATCCCTGACTAAGGCGGAATATATGGAAGTTGCTGAAGCTGCAAAGGAAGCCTTATGGTTTACTGGTTTAGTCAGAGAGTTGGGGTTATAACAGGATGAAGTGGTGCTGCACTATGATAGTCAAAGTGTCATTTACTTGGCAAAGAATTTGATATACCATGTTAGAACCAAGCACATTGATGTGAAGCTCCATAGAGTTCGGGGATTGATTGCTTCGGGTGAGGTTGTCTTGGAGAAAGTTCACACGTCTAAAAATGTAGCGGATATTCTGAAAAAATCAGTTACTTCTGAGAAGTTCAAGCATTGCTTGGACTTACTCCATGTCTCCAAGTGATAGAAGGGATACATACCCAACCAAGCATTTCATTTTCAAGGTGGAGTAGTTAGACATGTTTTTCGGGATTCTCCTAAGGAGTATATAATCGCCAAGGTGGAGATTGTTGTTTATCGTGTGGCTCTTATACTTAGGATTTTATGAACAAAAAATAAAGAAGAACATAAAGGGGCAGCACAGTAGGGGTTCGTTGACAAGTGCCTTGTGATTGTTGATGAGGAGACAACAAGGACTCATCAACGAGTGTCCTGTGCTCGTCGACGAGAAGATCCCGAGAGACCCAAAAGTTCAGAATTTTTAAGATATCAAGAGTAGAAAAATGGGATCGTCGATGAGTGGAATGATTCGTTGACGAGTGTTCTTCTTGGTCTCATCAACGAATCCCCTGTTCTCGTCCACAAGAAGTTATAGGCTACGAACAGTTTTTTGAATTTTGAATTTGAATGTTGGGGTGGCTGGGTAATTAGAGGGAAACCTCTGAGGGACTATTATATATGTCATTCTGGGCATATATTGATTGGAGAGTGATCATTTCAGAACTGTCTTGTGTACTTTGTGATTTCCATACTGAAATTTGTGAGTCATTGTTTCTGTGGATGTAGGTTGTGCCGAACTGCGTAAATTATGTTGTTGTTCTAGTTCTGGTTTTGTTTCATTTACTTGTTGCATTTATTCCGCTGTGCATCTTGTTTATTCGATCCATATCTCAACATCACCAAACATATCCTTTAGATATGCAATTGCACAATACTATGGTACCATACTCATTTATCCTTATTTATCCATTTATTCTCAAGTTGGCCTGTATACAGGAGGAATAATCCCATGTTGACCCGTATGTCCATTTATACAATTTATCATTTCAATATCCAAGAATTCTTTTTAACATTCGTAATCTCAACAAGTTTGATTTAAACAATAACTAAAATATTCTCGTGCCAAACATTTAAATGATAACCCATACTTTAATAATATTCATATAATCATATACTTATATTTAAGACCAACATAATATCCATATACTCATATTCTGCAATTTAATCGATTAATCTTTAAAAGCAACTGACATAATTTATTCCCCTTACCTATTCCTGAAAATTTGTCTATCACCTCCCTAAAAAGGTGCTTGCAACTTTGGAGAACCAAAACCCTAGCTTCGTTGAACCTTTCCACAGTGAAAGACAACCAACAAGTCATGAGGAGAAGGAGAGAAAATCAACCGAAGGCTGTGCCGGAGACCCGGGAGGCCCAAGAAGAGTGAGAAACATGAACGGGTGAGGGAAACACACTGGAGGGTTGAAACCCTAGCAGAGAGAAAGAAGGGAGAGGAAGAAAATGAAATAAAAACAACTTGAAACCTATTTATGGAGATCCTGGCCTATAGGAAACCGTCGACGGTTTTTATAGACTTTACAAAACCGTCGATGGTTTGGCACTTAAATTGTTCTCGATAGTTGTAACCATTGACAGTTTTTCTTAGACTCCTTGAAACCGTTGATGGTTTGGTCCTGTGCCAAACCAATTTCCTTCTTTCCTTTTCTTTTATTCATTTTCCTTTATTTTCCGAATTCAAGTCCTTACATTTTATAGGTCACATCTTGCTTTGAATTCCTCTTTTTCCTTTAGTACTAGATAGAGGGCCATAACTTTAAGGTCATCAGTAGTTCATTATTGTTTGTTTGGTCCATATAATATAGTGCTAACCTATTTGTTTTGTAGGTTTTATAGAAGTACTGGGAGAATAGGACTGAGTAACTAGTAAAGTTGGCTCTTCCATTGTCTTAGTAATGCATTGGGTTGAACAAGTCTTATAGTAGTTTCTTTTGATCAACATTATTGAAATAACATATGCTTTTTCTTGTTTCAACCCAATGGGAAGCTGATAGATGAGGATCTACGAATGGATTTTCTTTGAAACTTCTTATCCTTTCACATATGGGGAAGATGTTGACATATCTCTCCCCTCCTTGAGTTTGGACTTCACACCTAAGATGGAAAGAGACCAGTAAATATGGAATCCTATGATGAAATTAAGCCAATTCACTCACTATTCTTCAGTTCCAAAAAATAGGAAACAATATTTTCGTTTGCTGTATTATTAGGACCTTTGTCATATGTCCATGGCTTATGTAGGACCATACCAATACGATATGATTTGGCTAAATACCAAAGAAGAAGGAAGAACCTTTTAGGAAAAATAATATAGGAGAAAGTTGGGACCCAGAGACCATTGAGGTAGGGACATAGTGGGTGCCTATCAAGATATTAGTGGGGTTTCTAGCAAACCATAAGTGGAAAGAAGAATAGACTAGAGCCCTTGTATCATTTTGGTATTTACCTTATTAATGGTATGACAAAGAATATTATCCTAGATTTCACTGGCAAGACTTTGGACTACTTTTATGAAATAGGATGAGCTTAAATAAGACAAGGATGTGATAGCTTCACCAAGACTTGGGTCCTTAACTACCAAAGATAAAATATAAATCCCTAACTACGCCTAAGTTTGGTAGAACAATTAGTAAGTCGAGGGTCGATCCTCAAGGACTCAATGCAATGGTGTACCAAAATTTATCTAATTTACTACGCTAGAAACGATAATAAAAGATTGAATATTGGATTTTCTATTTAGAACTATGAAAGCAAACTAATTAATTCAACTATACTCAAACACCCACAAAGTCTTTATGTAAAGTTCTTATGGGCGAGTAATTTCTCGGTTATGAATCCACCATAAGCCGTTAATTTGCAATAATTAAGGCTCGGTCAATTATCCATAATAGGGCTTCAACAGTTCATCCTAATATGAACACATATGATGAACCCTAAATAAAGACCAGTAATATGCTCCAGTAGTATAGCATATTCGGGTTCGCACCAATTGTCCGAAGCATGACTCACTCGAAAAATGAGCACCTTGGAAGCAATCCCAAGTACAGGAGTTCTTTCGTGTAATATTCAGCCCAAATGCTAGATCGTCTCCTCAAGGAATGTGGTTTAATCTCAAATTTTACATTTCTCCATAAAAGTTACAGAACTCAGTTCAGATTCGAGGTTTTCAGGATTGTTTGAGATTTCTTTTGACAAATTAAACGAACATACAAATTAAACCCTAATCCTAGCATGCACTGAATTTAATAACAAGAAACAGAAAACCTATGTCGAATTAGTCAAGAATTTAAACAAGCGTTTAACTTCAAAATAAAAACTAAACACGACAACTTTAACACGTGATTAAAACACGCAATAATGAAACTCACCCAACACAAACGCGAACGATAAAAACTGAATCTTTAACAAAATTAAGAACTTGAACCAAAATCAAAATTTAAAGGCAAACAAGAACTTAAACAAAAATTAAATCTTTAATGACTTAAACAATAACTAGACATGATAAAAATACGAACTTTGATAAGACTAACGCTAAACTAAATCGATCTTCAACAAAAATTAAATTTTAAAAAGAACAACTAATTTAATTTCTCAAAACAAAAACATTTTTTTTCTTTTTGTATTTTATTCTTTTTTTTTTTATAACCAAACCGGACTTTACTTAATTAATTAAATAACTCAAAGCACTAATTAAATCTACCACTAAATTTAATTGAGAGAAAATAAATAAATAAATAAACTTCAATAATAATAAAACACTCTAAACAATATTCAAAATTTAAAATTTTCATTAAACTTCAATAAAAATTTAATAATATTCAACTAACAATAAAAAAAAAAAAGGAGAGAGAGAGAGAGAGAGAGAGAGAGAGAGAGAGAGAGAGAGAGAGAGAGAGATAGAGAGTCGTGGCTATGGCTGTAGTGGCCATGGCTGTGGCTACTTGTCTCGGGTCTTCTAGAGTTCTTGGTAACAACCAGCAGCAGTCTAGAGGAAGGAGGGGCTTCGGGTGTGGTCTAGCAGCAAGGTGGTGGCTGGAGCAGCCATGGACCAACAGCAGCAGTAGAGGAGTCCCGGCTATTCTTGACCAGCTACAGTGGCACGACAGTAGTGCTGGAGTTCGGGTCTCCTCACGGGCAACAGCAGTAGGGTTCTCGGCTAGGGGAGATTGAAGATTGCAGCAGAAGAAGAAGGAAGAAGAATAATAAGAAGAAGAAGAAGATGGCAGCTTGGTTCGGTGGCAAGGCAGTAGCTAGGAAGGAAGGAAGAAGGAAATGAGGGGAAGGAGAAAGGAAGAAAGGAAGGAGAAGGAGAGAAGAACAGGAGAAGGGAAGGAAAGCAAGGAAGGGGTGCGCGGGAGCTGCCTTTGCTGAGGAAGAAGAGAAAAATAAATAGGGGAGGGGGAGAGACCTACCCGTGTATGCCCACAAGAGGACCCGAAAAAGTGGATCCGAACCGGCTGCATGGATGGGTCACATTAGTATATATATATATTTCCTTCTTTTTTGTTTTTTAGCAAACAAGGGTGATTTTGACCCTTCTATAGTTCGTTTCTCTCAAAACTCAAACCACGAAATTTGTAGATAATCTTTTCAATTTCTTTAGAATTTCAAATCGTCTCAATCAGAGTTCGGACAGAAAGTTATGCATGAATTACGAACTAATGCCGATTTTAGCTCCCAATAATTTTTATGAGATAAAAATAATACCAAAAATTCATAAATTGTTCAATAAAACCCAGAGATTATAAATAGGACACCTTGTTAAAATATTGAGAGTAATTAGGCATTTAATTAAAAATATAAGCCCTAATGCACAAATTAAAATGCCTAACTATGCAGTTTAAGCGCTTAATCTCACCCCCCGCCCAACTAACGTTTTGCTAGTCTCTAACAAATAACGTGAATGAATTTCAGGGCGGTATCCACAATTACTATCTCTAGAAAACATGAAATTAATGTCCATGCAACACAACCATACTATTTCATATACAGGAATATAACTGAATTTCACACAAACTCATTCATATTCAATGTACACAACTCCGAAGCATATCACTCATGCAAGTTTCATCGTTTATATAGCAGTTAAGGACAGTATACTCACATGAAGTTATCTAGCGGAACAATTCAGAGTTAATGTGATCATATAAATTTGAGTATAAATAGATGAAATCTCGAGGTGTGTGTGATATATGTGACTTATTACAGCTAGGATACCAGTGGACACCTACAAAACGGTTGTTTTGACTCGATCTAACTGGTATACCCTCAAGAACACTTAAAAAGAATAGGTTCACTCATCATATGTGAGGAGGAGTGTTGCGATCAAACATCCCACATATTGCAATGAACAACCGCTAAGTATATGGAATGGACTAGTCTGAAAAGGATCTAGCCTATCTATGAGGTGTCGAGTCCTTCACTCTAGCATCTTCTCACCTACTCACCATATCCAACCAAGACTACCCTAGATCATCTTATTCACAAACTTGGCGTGAATACGTTTGAGGCATTAAACAGTTGAAGAATCTTCATACGTGGAAAACACATTTCGTGTCCTTGACTTTTTTTGTGGTATTTCAGTGGAGTAGGCATTAGCATTTCATTTCATGTGCATTTATATTTCTTATTCTTTCTTTTTCTTATTCTTCATTTTCTGTCCTTTCTTGGTCAATTAGGACAATCATTGCACTTCTTTTGTTGTTTTTATACCATAAATGGGAATTAAGCTCGAACAGTGGTCCATGAACTAAGTATATTTCTAGGGTTGGCTCAGCCTTCACATCTTGAGTAGGTTACAAGACCTAGGTTTCTATCTTCCCACTAGATGTCACCTCTAGGCTAGCAAGTCAAAAACAGAGATTAGTGTATAAAGAATCAACAAGAAGAAAAGATAGTCGAGTTTCATGAACTCTGATTTGATGTTAAGACTCAAAAGGAGATAAATAGCTCAAGGATATCTCACAAGGTGTCATAGTCGCCACGGGTGTTCTCTCAGTGCTCATAAGGAACTCTAAGTGCAATGAATCACGTGAATGTGTCTATTCAGTCTCGTGAAATGTCGTGTAAATACAAGATTTTATATAGTCAAATTAACACGAATGTACTACCAATCAATTCTTCATAGAGTTACAAAGTCATATAAAGAGAAACTACACATAAATGACTCAAGTGTGTAATTCTTAGGTTACATGCAAGTATGTGAAGAATATAAGTCGGTGTTAATCATGGCATAATTCTGTGTAATTCCTCACTACTCTTCCTTTCTTTTCTTATTTTGATTTTTTTTTAAACCCAACAAGTATATGTGCATAGTGTCACATGCAAATACTCATCCCCCCCCCCCCAAAAAAAACTAAAGTAGAACATTGTCCTCAATGTGAAAGCATAGGGGGAATAGAAAAACTGTGTACGAGTGTACAACTAGTAGAACATCACTACCAACTAATGCAACTGAAAAAAAAAATGCAAATGAAACAAATAAGACGAAAAGAAAAAAAATGAAAAAGAAAATAGTAAAATAGAAAGGTTAGAGGACTCCGCTAGGGCCTTGCAGAAACAAGACCTCTTTATGGGGATCGAATGAAGTCATGAAAGGCTTTAGATGCTTTCCATTGACTGTTAAGCGGTTGCCACTCTTTGGATCGACAATCTCTACCATGCCATGAGAATGAACTTTTTCAACGACGTACAGACCGCCCCATCGAGACTTCAGTTTCCCAGGAAACACATGCAATCTAGAATCATAAAGATGCACTTGCTGAGTAGGGAAAAGTTGTTTGTCTTTGATGTTTTTGTCATGTAACAACTTCATCTGCTCCTTGGCTAAGCGAGCATTGTCGTAAGCTTCCCTCCTAGCCACTTCAAGCTCACATACCTGTAATTTCCTTAAACCCTCGGCATCATCAAGTGAAAAGTAATCTGCTTGATGGCCCACAAAGCACGATGCTGAATTTCAAAAGGTAAATAACATGCCTTACCGTAAACCAACCTGTAGGGAGACATCCCTAAGTTTGTCTTGAAAGTTGTTCGGTAAGCCCAGAGTGCATCAACAAGTTTTTCTGACCAGTCCTTATGATTAGGATGCACGGTTTTCTCAAGTATAATTTTGATCTCTCTGTTAGCCAACTCAACTTGACCATTAGTTTAAGGGTGGTAGGGGGCAAAAACTTTATGGGTCATGCCATACTTTTGCATTATTTTTTCAAAAGGTTTGTTACAAAAATGCGACCCTCCATCACGAATGATCACCTGGGTATGCCAAAATGTGCAAATAACTCCTACGGATGACAACCCTATGGTCATTTGTTTTACAAGGTATAGCTTCCACCCATTTTGAAACATAGTCCACAACAACTAAAATGTAGGAATGCCCAAAAGAGTTTGGGAATGGTCTCATAAAGTCAATCCCCCAACAGTCAAAAATTTCAAGAGTCAAAATGGGGGACATAGACATTTCATTCTTTGCGGTGATTTTCCCTAACTTCTAACAGGCCTCACATGTTTTACAAAAATTCTCAACATCTTTGAACATAGTAGGCCAGTAGAGTCCACTTTAATTTTTTAAACAGTTTTCTTTGCAGCAAAGTGGCCTCCACATGTCCCACTATGACAAAAATGCATCATAGAAGTGAATTCATCATCAAGAACACATTTATGCACCAACTGATCAGAGTAGTATTTAAACAAGTATGGATTATCAAAATAATAATATCTTACCTCGGCAAGGAACTTATATTTATCCTGAGTTAACCAATGTTTTAGAATTCGGTCGGTGACAAGGTAGTTCACAATATCGGCAAACCATGGAGCGTGTGACACTGCAAAAAGACGCTCATCAGGAAAATCATCATTTAAGGGAGAGGAAGATACAAGCACCTCAGGTAGCTACAAATAAGAGAGATGGTCAGCTACAACATTTTACACACCCTTTTTATCTTGAATAGTGATGTCAAATTCCTAGAGAAGTAGAATCTGTCTAATCAAGTTGGTTTTAGCATCCTTCTTTGCCAACAAATATTTCAGAGCAAAGTTTTTCTAAGGCAAATACAACATCTAACAATTCCTTCTCAGTGGTGGTATAATTTTTTTGAGCATCATTTAAAGCTCGACTCGCATAATAAATGGCAGACGAGTTGTTATCAATTCTTTGACCCAGAATGGCACCGAGGGCGTAGTCACTAGCATCAGTCATGATTTCAAATGGCAAGTCCTACCAAGGAGGCTACATGATAGGTGCAATAGTAAAATGTTTCTTTAGTGTTTCAAAATCTTGTTGACATTCATCAGTCCATAAAAATTCAGTCTCATTCTCCAATAAAGTACACAATGGTTTAGCAATACTACTAAAACCCTGAATAAAACACCTAGAGAAGCCAACATGACCAAGGAAAGAATGGATATCCCTAACTATTTTAGGGACAGGTAATTGGGAAATCAGTTCTACCTTGGCCCTGTCTACCTCTATACCACGCTCAGAAACCAAATGATTAAGCACTAAACCACTACTTACCATAAATTGACATTTTTCCTAATTCAAAATCAAATTCTTTTCCTCACATCTTTTCAAAATAGCAGTCAAATTTTTCCAAAAATTTTCAAAAGACTTACCAAGCATAGAAAAATAATCCATAAAAATTTCACACATCATCTAACATATCAGAGAAAATACTCATCATACAGTGGTGGAAAGTAGCAGGTGCATTGCATAGACCGAATGGCATTCTGTGAAAGGCGAAAGTATTGAAGGGACAAGTGAAGGTAGTCTTCTCTTGATCCTTAGGTGCTACATCAATTTGATAATAGCCAAAAAATTCATCCGAGAAATAGTAAAAGGAATTACCAGCTACTTTTTCAAGTATCTGATCTAAGAAAGGTAATGGGAAGTGGTCTTGTCGGCTAACCGAATTCAATTTATGATAATCAATGCACATTCTCCAACCCATCACTTTCCTATATGTGATCAATTCTCCATTAGCATTTTCAATGATAGTCAAACCATATTTTTTTAGGACTACCTGCGTCTGGCATACCCATTTGCTGTCGAAGATCGGGTAGATGATATCAATAGCTAATAATTTCAGTACTTCATTCTTTACCACCTCCTTCATGGTTGGATTCAGCCTCCGTTGTGCATCTCGAACTGGTTTAACATCTCCTTCAAGAAAGATGTTGTGAGTGCAAATCAAGGGGTCAATACCCTTGATTTCTGCAATGGTCCATCCTATCACTCCGCGATGCTTCCTTAGTACCTACAATAGCTCAGTTTCCTGTGTAAGAGTAAGGTGAGAAGAAATTACCACGGGGAATGTATCGTTTGCAGGACCCAGGAAATCATATTTCAGCTCTTCAGGTAATGGTTTCAGTTTGAGTGTTGGAGTTTCTTCTTCTAATGACTTCATAATTTATGGCAGATCGATGGCCTCAAATGTTGGCTTGCGCCAACTACTTGTGTAACTTGCATCCAACATGTGAGGGGTACCATCTATCTCTGGAATCTACCCCTCCAATCCTAGCAATTTTTCATCAAATTCCTCAAGCTATTCAGAGGGGTCATTTTCAAATGTGCCATCAACACAAGTACTAACAATAGCTTTGAAATATCCAAATTATCTATTACATCAACTGCATGTGTTTCTACATCATTGCACCCACTTGACATCTTGTGAGCATTGAATACATTCATTTCCAATGTCATGTTCCCAAATGTGAGCTTAAGTACTCCGCTTTGACAATTAATCAGGGCATTAGAAGTAGCAAGGAATGGTCGCCCAAGAATGACAGGGACTTGATATATAATGGAAATAAGTTGTTGCATGTCCAGAACAACGAAATCCATCGGGTAGTAAAATTTGTCAACCTGAACCAATACATCCTCAACAACTCCTCGTGGAGCTTTGACAGATATGTCTGCCAACTGTAGCATTATAGTAGTTCTCTTTAGCTCACCTAAACCCAGTTGTTCATATATCGAAAACAGGAGCAAGTTCACAGTACTCCCAAGATCAAGTATAGCTCTCCCGATACAAGATTCACCAATCCTAATTGAAATAGTGTGAGAACTAGGGTCTCTAAGTTTTTGCGGAGTCTAACTTAATATCAACGTGCTAACTTGCTCAGTCAAGAAAGCTTTTTTCTTCCCGTTCAATTTCCTTTTTACTATGCATAGGCCTTTCAGAAATTTTGCATATGCAGGTATTCCCTATATAGCCTCTAGAAGTGGAATATTGATCTTCACCTGTTTGAATATTTATTGGATCTTAGTGTGAAACTTATTCTTTTGACCAGATGTCAACCGTTGAGTATACGGTACCACAGGTTGATACTCCTTAACCAGCTCATCCTCCTTATTATCTAACTTTGTTAAAGTTGAGTTGGCTTAATCTATTTGTTCTTTTCCCTCATCTGTCTCAGCTATCACTTCAGGTGTTGGAGTAACTATTTGTTGATTAGTGGGCATTTCAAGACTGACAACTTCTTTTCCGCTTCTTAAGGTAATAACTGCCTTAGCTTACTCAAAAGCATTCCCTGAAACATTGTGCACCGGTTGTTGTCGCTGTCTATATACCTAGAAATTAAGCTAGGGCTGTGCAGGGAATTTCCCTTTTTCCAGGGTATTCAGCTATGTACTTATCTTGTTCAAGGCATCTCTCAATTCTCTGATGGTCGTAGCATGAAGCTGCATGAATTATTGGAGCATGTTCGCCATCTATGCCATGCTATCATCTGGAGATTTCTTTTCTAGAATAGGAGCTAGAGTTGGTTGGAATCCCGGTGGTGCATAGCTCTAAGAAATCTGTTGCGGCTAATACTATGGTTGAAGAGTTGCAACTGGGTGATATGTCAGTTGCGGAGGCGGTGCATAAGGTTGAGGAACTTGCTGATACCGCAAGGATGATGGACTAGGCTGATCATTCCTCCATGAGAGGCTCGGATGATTCCTCCATCGTGGGTCATAAGTGTTCGAGAATGGCTGATTATGCATTTTGTTGACCCAATTCGCTGATGGAACCCAATCAGATCTACTCTCTTGCCACACTGGTAGTAATTTACAGTCCTAAATTCTATGGTCTAAGTTCTCACAAATAGAGCAGTCCTCAATTTTCGCTTTTTCTAATTCCATAACCTCCAATTTCTTAGACAATGCAGCAACAAGAGCCTGTAAGCTAGTTTCCTCTTTGAAAAGTAAGGTGTAGTCCCAAAAGGGGGGGTGAATTGGGTTTTAAAATTTCATTTTAATTCCTTTTAAGAATCTTTAAACTTCTTTTTAACCAATTCTTAACTTCTTGTTGATTTTTCAGACTTTCAGCAAAAGCTTATTTCTCAATTCAATCCACAACAACACAATCATTCAACCATTCAAGTAAACAATCATCCAATCCAATCAATCAAAATTTGAAAGTAAACAACCAAACCAAAATTAACATATACAGCACTTTGGCAATGTAAGAACTTAAAATGGTTTGTTTGTTTATATAAGCCCTGTATATATGAAACTTGTACTTGCTGATACAAAGCCCTATATTGATGGTTTTGCTTCTTCAATATGATGTGCAATATAACATCCAATCAACACAATATCCACACTCTTTCCAATATTCAGAACTCAACTAAACTCTCAGTTAATTTATCTTTGGGATATTAACCAAATAACGTACTCACGTATGGTTTCCACAAGATATGGTATAACCAACGTACTCCCTTTCGGTTTTCGCAGCCCAAATCAAAATCAGACTTCAAGTTTACTTGATTTCCAAATATACGTAGTATATATGATTTCCAATTTAAACCATCCACATAATTTAAATATGTTGAAAATAAAGCGTAAGGGAAAGAAGAGTGAGACGGAGATTTTTACGAAGTTTGGCTTATACCCAGCCTATGTCCTTGTCTTTGGCAAACCACCAAAGGATTCATTAAACATGTTCCCTTAACGGGTGGAACAATACCTTTACAACACTCCTTGGTTAAGGCTAGAACCCGCCTTCTCCAAACGATATCTCCTCGTCCGATCACTCCTTTAGGCTAGAGCCCGCCTCTCTAAGCAATATCCCTTTGCGTAGCACACGATCCAAACAATCCTTGGAATCGTCAATCTACAAGAAATAAATCAAATAGATGCGTACAAATAATGCTCACACAAAGAGCTGATTAGTACACTTTAGAAACTAATATAGTTCAAATTCAAAATACCAAAAGAATGAAGTAAGAAGCTCAATGTAAATATCACCGGTTTACTTCTCTTTTATGAGGATCAAGAACTTAAATCAAATACTTCATAGAAGATGTAAAAACTCAAAAATTTCCTAAGAAATTCGTAGCAATTCAGCACTTAGAACAGATAGCAAGAGCTTTGAGTAAGAGAGATTTTGAAAGAATGTTCAATGTTTGGTGTAAATGTGAAGATCATCAAACATGTATTTATAGACTTGAAAAATATTCACATTCGTGCTACCCAAGTTTACTTGGAGTGCCCTTCAAATTTCCAAAAAGATTGGGGCGCAAGTCAATTAGATTTGAAATTTAAAAGTTTAAAAAATCTATCCGTTGTCGTACTTCGGTTACCTGAAGTGCAACCTTGGTTGCCTGAAGTGCAACCTCGGTCGCCTGAAGTGAGTTCAGGAGCCTGAAGTTACAGGCTCAAGCGCCTAAAGACACACTGCCTGTTTTGATTTTCTTCAGCAAAAATCCTCGATCGCCTGAGGATTTCATCTCAGTCGCCTAGATAGTACAAAATCGGTTTTCTTCTTTCTTTTTCAAAGATATTTAGCTTCCTTGCTTTCTTACTTTTGAAAGATATTTTTTGGGGTTTTAAAATAAAGTCTCTGAGTCCATTTATGTCCCCTAATGAGCTTCATTTCATTCATAATGATATTTTTACCTTTGAAGTACTTACATGAAGATTTCCTAACAAATTAAACACTTCTTGTTCTTTGAAAACTTCCGTCATCTTGAAGCTTTGAGTTCATTCCATCTTCAAATGTCTTTGAGCTTCCCTTTTTGATCGCTTCATGACACATCACGTACTTTTAAGCTCGTTGGTGATCTTTCGAAGCTTTGTTGGTTTTGGCTTTCTAAATTGCCTGAAAACATCATTACTTGAACACACAATGTCATCAATCCTTTTCTTCATTTGTTACCATCAAAACAAGAGGTGAAAGCCTTATTAGGCTAACACTCTTTGACTTCATATCTGCCTCCACCACTGATCGCTCTGAAAGGTTGTGCTGCTATTGGTGCCCGTTCATGATGTGTGTTCCATTGTTGGACACTCTCGGCTAAATAATCGAAGAATGATAAATTCTTATCTAGTTCGTTGTGGAAGAACTCCCCATTGCACATAGTCTGGACAAATTATTTACACGCAGGGGTTAGAGCAGTATAAAAATAATTCACTAACCTCCAAGATTCCAATCTGTGCTGTGGACATATGTTCATCAGGTCCTTCAATCTCTCCTAGCAAGCCTGAAATTTCTCGTCACCTTTTTGTATGAACTAACTGATCTGCTCCTATAGGTATTGAGTTCTCTAAAAAGGAAGAACTTATGTAAGAACTCATGCTACATTTCAGCCCAGCTAGTAATAGAGTTAGGTAACAGAGAATTAAACCATATTTTTGCCTTATCTTTCAAAGAAAAAGGAAACAAGTGAAGTTTGATATATTCATCAGTACAACCCTATTAATGAAAGTGGTGCAGACTAACTCAAAATCTGTCAAGTGTTGGTATGAACTCTCAGAATCCATCCCGTGAAATTGGGGTATCATAGATACATGTCATGCTTAATATTGAAGTTCGGTGCATCTTATGGCAACACAATGCATAAAAGTGTAGATGTGCAAGTGGGCTATTGAAAATCCTGAAGTGTACGTGGTGCAGGTGCAGCCATGACTTCCTCAAAGAATTAGTTGAACGGATTGCTCAAATCAATTTTAGAATCCTTGTAAAAGTAACTAGAGAATAGTCAGATTCTATGCTCTGTGTGTCCCTACTGGCGTTAGATGAAATTTTTGACAGTCTATTTGAATTATCTCGAACCCAGGGCATCAAATATCAATGCAAGCAGCAGAAATCCACTAACACAGTAACAAACAAGCATGATCAATTTTTTCCAAAATTTTTTATTTTTTGATTTTTTTGATTTTTTTTACTTTTATTTTTATTTTTAAAAATTTTTTTATTTAATAAAAAATAAAAAAAATAATTGAAAAAACACAAAATTTGAAATTAAAACTGGCATTCCCCAACAACGGTACCAAAAACTTAACTCACTCAAAAAATGAGCAGTTCGGAAGCTATCCCAAGTATAGGAGTTCTGTTGTGTAATATTCAGCCCAAAGGCTAGATCATCTCCTCAGGGAATGCGGTTTAATCTCAAATTTTACGTTTCTCCAATCAAAA
Source organism: Malania oleifera (assembly GCF_029873635.1). Classification (NCBI taxonomy): domain Eukaryota; kingdom Viridiplantae; phylum Streptophyta; class Magnoliopsida; order Santalales; family Ximeniaceae; genus Malania; species Malania oleifera. The sequence goes on along the minus strand of NC_080422.1, from coordinate 38,366,247 downwards.
AGAAAAAGTTACTGAACTCAGTTCAAATTCGAGGTTTTCAAGATTATTTGAGATTTCTTTTGACAAATTAAACGAACATACTAATTAAACCCTAATCCTAGCATGCACTAAATTTAATAACAAGAAATAGAAAATCTACGTCTAATCAGGTAAGAATTTAAACACGCATTAAACTTCGGAATAGAAACTAAACACAACTTTAATACGTAATTAAAACACGTAATAATGAAACTCACACAACACAAATGTGAACGATAAAAACCGAATCTTTAACAAAATTAAGAACTCGAACCAAAATCAAAATTTAAAGGCAAACAAGAACTCGAACGAAAATTAAATCTTTAATGACTTAAACAATAACTAGACACGATAAAAATACGAACTTTAATAAGACTAACCCTAAACTAAATTGAGCTTCAAATAAAAATTAAATTTTAAAAAGAACAACTAATTTAATTTCTAAAAGCAAAAACATTTTTTTCTTTTTGTATTTTATTCTTTTTTTTTTCTAAGAACCAAATCGAATTTAATTAATTAAATAACTTAAAGCACTAATTAAATCTACCGCTAAATTTAATTGAGATAAAATAAATAAATAAATAAACTTCAATAATAATAAAACACCCTAAACAATTTTCAAAAATTAAAATTTCCTTTAAAATTCAATAAAAAATTAACAATATTCAACTAACAATAAAAAAAAAAAAAAAAAAGGAGAGAGAGAGAGAGAGAGAGCCATGGCTATGGCCGCAGTGGTCGTCACTGTGGTTGTGGCTATAGTGGCTGGTTGTCTCGGGTCTTCTGGAGTTCTTGGCAGCAACTAGCAACACTCTGGAGGAAGGAGGGGCTTCGGGTGTGGTCTAGCAGCAAGGTGATGGTTGGCCGAGAGTGGATGGTGGCTAAAGCAGTCGTGAACCAACAGCAACAGCAAAGGAGTCTCGGCTGTAATTGAGTAGATATAGTGGCACGACAGCAGGGCTGGAGTTTGGGTCTCCTCATGAGCAACAGCAGTAGGGTTCTCGACTAAGGGAGGTTGAAGATTGCAGCAGAAGAAGAAGGAAGAAGAAGAAGAGTAGGAGAAGGGGAGGAAAGCAAGGAAGGGGTGCGCAGGAGCTGCCTTTGCTGAGGAAAAAGAGAAAAATAAATAGGGGAGGGGAAGAGACCTACTTGTGTACGCCCACAAGAGGACCCAGACAAGTGGATCTAACCCGGCTGCATGGCCGGGTCACATCAATATTATATATATATTAATTTTCTTTTCCCTTTTTTTTGTTTCTTGGCGAACAAAGGTAATTTTGACCCTTTTAGAGCTCATTTTTCTTAAAGCTCAAAACATAGAAGTTGTAGATAATTTTCTCATCTTTCTCTTAACTTTTGAATCATCTCAATTGAAACTCGGACGAAAATGTTATGCATGAATTACGAATTGATGCCGGTTTTAACTCCCGATAATTTTTCTGCAATAAAAAAAATACCAAAAACTTATAAATTTCTCAATAAGACCCAAATATTATAAATAGGATACTTTATTAAAATATTGAGAGTAATTAGGTATTTAATAAAAAATATAAGTCCTAATGCACGAATTAAAACGCCTAATTACGCAGTTTAAGCACGTAATCAAAGCATGATCGGGAGAACCAGATATACCCTTTCTAGTGAACACGGATTCTTTTCTATTAATCCCATTGCATGAACATAGATTAGGCTTGGTCCACACTAGCCTAAGTACTTTGATTATGAAAATTAATTCAAAAATGTCTAAATAACATAATGCAACCACACCTTATTATGAACAACCAACTAAACCCTAGCTTTGCAAATCTAGCTTAGGATTTTATCACAATCGTAGAATCTGAAGATTAGCTAGTCATTATGCATGCAATCAAGCACAAAGACAAGATGATAAAAAATAATGTAAACATTGCTTTTATTGAAAATCAGAACTTTCACACAGCAAAATGAAAAGTACATTCAAAACTTTCAATCCTCAAATAAACAAAATCAATACACGACTTGATGGCCTCCTATTATCTCCTAGAAGTTTAATTTTATACCCCTTAGGGTTTACACATGCTCAAATTCAAATCATGAAACAATCGGCAACAAAATCGCAAAGCAGATTTCTGAAGTCAACCAGCGTCGACCTGATCGCACTGCTAAGGTACGACTCGATCGACCTTGCTAAACCTATTATACCTTCAGCGCCCTGGTCAAACTCTTCCTTGGAGCCTTCATCATTAAGCATCTTCTACCAGGGGTAGATCGTCACACCATCATTGCGACCACGGCGCACCATGGTCGACACAATCTGGAAGATCTTCAATTATTTCTTCATGTTCAATCAATGGCTTCGTCAACCAAGTCGCACTTCCAAGGTCCCCTAGTCATGCTCTGGTCATGGGTCTCTGTGAACCTACTATTAACTAGCACTCTGGAATCTTTTAGCTTGACCTGGTCACCCCTTGTGACTTCTTGGTCGCACTGCATGGTTGATCAAGGAACTTCTGCTGCGATTGAATCAAGGCCATGGAGACCTAGTAGAGCTGTGATTTGCTCTTCAATTTAAATTCCAATTTCCTGAAACATCAAATATACCACATGTAACTCTGAATAATAATAAGAAGTGGTAACTACGGAGTTAATAAAAACATTGCACAAGTAAATGGGGGACTAAATAAGCATATTTCGGAACACATCACAACCCCCAACTTACACTTTACTAGTCCTCGAGCAGATAAAACTAAGAAAAACTTACAAAAGAGAAATAAATTCCTATCTCCTCTTTCACAGGAAACATGATTACATTTACCTTATGCAATAAGGCTTTAAACCCCTAGGTGGCCCTAGTGGATGAGTTATATTCTCGTGAAGGTTTCCAAGGTGATTCCCACAAACACTTATCCCAGTGAATAACACTCAAGCTCAAGAAAATAACATAGGCATACCCCTCCACATATAGACATATAGCACCATCACAAACATACCCCTCTACCAATACCTCCATTATAATGACAACTCAAAGGAAATCACACATGCATGCCTCAATAAGATATAGCCATTCAGATGTTGTAAACCTCAGAGAATCAATCAATAATTCATATTCAGAGTTAATATCATCATATAAATATTAGCATAAACAAGCATAATCACAAGGCAAGTGTAAAGTGAATGACTCATTTCACTCGGATAATCCTCAAACACCTACAAAATGGTTGTCTTGACTCAGCCTCGCCGATATACTCTGCAAAACACTCATGAAACTGGAGTTACTCCCATATGTGAGGAAAAACATGCATGATCAAACATCTCACATACATTGAAGAAACAATGAAGAAAATGGGGCGAACTAGTCTCAAGAGAAAGGAATCCAACCTAATACCGAGGTGTCGGGTCCTTCACCATAACATCTTCTCACCTACTCGCCACATCCTACCAAGATCACCCTAGATCGATAATTCATTAACCACGCATAAAGCTATTCATAGCTAATTCTTGTTGACTCTTGGTTGCCTTACTCTTAATTGAAATGACAAAAAAATTGTAACCATTATTAACTTTTCATTTTTGAAGTAACTAGTTTGGAAGCTCGCTTTTTTGTCTAAGACACCACCAACAACAACAACAATAATAAAAATAAAAATAAAAAGCAACAATGCCCTAAATCCTAGTAGGTGGGGTCGGGTACATGAATCATTTTCTACCACTACAACAGCTAGTTTATTTTTGTTGATTTAAGATTGTTAGGTTGTTACATTTTTCCTTTTGTGTGTGCAATTTGGATTTTTTTTTAAATATATTTTGATGGACTCTTCTCTATGGTTATTTTCTTCCATATTTTGGTAATTTGAATTGAAAAAATTATTTGTTCAAAGTTTGTTGAAGTACCATCTGTGCAAATAAGAATCCCCTTCATTACATGATTTCTTCTTCATATAGATAGGTATAGGATCTACGGGGCAATTACTTAGAAGTACATTTTGTGCAACGGCCCTTCCTATCTGATAGAAGAGGATCCCATGATCCTGAATCGATCTTACTTGGAAACACAAACTATACTACATTAGTTCATGACAATCTTTATTGAAACTTATCCACTATAAACAAAACCTACACCTTTGGTACGTAAGAATATAATGCAATTAAGAACAATGGAATCAAATTTATCACTTGATTTTGTCATACTCTTCATTTAAATTTTCATTTTATTCATTTCCTATTTCACTTCTTTCTTCAAACCAAACATAACAAAAGGGTTCTAGATAACAAGTTTATAAACAAGACATGATTCCTTTTTAAAGTTTTATTATACAAACTTTAGAACACACTCATTGCTATTGAAAGTAATAAAAAGATTTAGGAGCTAAAATTGTGGGCCATGCAAAAAATCACTAGTGCAATAAGCGTTTTTATGAATGCATCAATTGTGGAAATAAAGTTCCACCTAAACTTTTCTTAAATATTTTTAAGTAAAATTAAATTAAATTAGAATGCTAATTGGTGTAGCGTTTTTATGGACGCATCAATTGTGGAAATAAAATTCCATCCAAACTCTTTTCAAATATTTTTAATTAAAATTAAATTAAATTAGGAAAAAACTCGTTATAAGGTACCTAAAAGTATTTAAAATTACTAATATATATATATATATATATATATGTATGTATTTTTTAGGAAATATAATTTATGCATTGAAAATTTTATAGTGAAAATAAATAATTTATTAGAGAAAAAACTAGTTTTTAGCTTTTAAACCAAACTTCCCCTTAATTTTGAGTTAAAAAAGGATGATTGGCTTGAGCGGTACAAGATTTCTGATCACATGTGGCCAAGTGAAACCCACTAACCCTCAACTTTGTTAAGGCATGAGTTATCGATGTTACCATGGCATCTATGAATAAAATATATGTTGAAACTCGCTAGCCCCATGGAATTGAACCCAAAACCCTTATGTACACACTCAAGTAGAGTGTCATCTAGGGGTGGCAAAATGGGTTAACGAGTCGGGTTCAGACGGGTCGTAAACGGGTAGGAGTTAAATGCGTTAAAGTTTGGGTTGATCCGTTTATTAATGGGTGACTAATATATAATCTCAAACCTATCCATTTAATAAACAGGTCATAAATGGTTAACACATTTAAAAATAATTTATTTATTTATAATTTTTTTAAATAATTCATATAAAATAACATAATAAAAAAAAAAAACACACTTCTTCAGCCCTTGTTGCCCTTCAGACCTCTGCACTCTGCTCCTTGAGACCTCTGTGCTCTGCTCCTTAGGACCTCTGTGCTCTACACCTTCGGAGACTGAGAGAGAATCAATGATTCAGGCCGAACGCACTTCGGTTGAGACTCAAGAGGCCAATCTTCGTCTTCGATACTTCTAAATCTTAAATAAAATTTAAGATTTAGAAACTATTCATATGATCCTTGTAGCCTTACTAGAGATTTCATTGTCCAAGTGAACCTGCTTCAGCACCTTGAAGATGTAGATCTTGTAGGTCTCCACGCTCTTCTTCATCCTCTTCTTCTTCTTATCAATCGCCAAGGCACCCTCCTTCTATAACTTCTTCGTGGCTTTCGGCTTCTTCTCCGTCGGAGATTTCTCTACTGCAACCTTTCTTCTCCTCTACCAGGTTTTCCAACGCTGGCTTCTTCTCGACCAACTTCTTCTTTACCTTTGGTGCCATGGGAAGACCTGAGAGAGAGAGAGAGAGAGAGAGAGAGAGAGAGAGAGAGAGAGAGAGAGAGAGAGAGAGAGAGAGGAAGGAGAGGAACGAAGTTGTTGTCATTGATTGTTGAAGAATCCTATGTAAGACATAAATAAATTGCCTCAAATAAAATTATGATTATATTTATTTAAGTAATATGAAAGGTTTTAAATTATGATTATATTTATTTACATGATATGAAGAGTCTATTTACAATAATGACTTCTTAGAATTTGAGGAGTCATAGTTATGATAAGTTATGAATGTTAATTAATCACTTGATGAAAGTGATTAGTATATAAAGGTGGTTCGAGCTGGTCCTATCTCATCCTAGGAAGCTTGTGCTACTTTTCTATCAAATTAAGAAAAGCACAAGGAAACGTAAGGTTGTGAGATAGAAACACAGCCCAAGGATATTCACTTGGAAGCATGGATCAAGGTATGAGTTTCTTGTTTGCTATATAAAATTATGAGTTTCAAAGATCCAATGATTAAATCATGTTTATGTTAAACTTACAAGTGGTATCAGAACTTAGTTTTAGAAACTCATGATTTTTTTTATTATGATTAAAGGTTCATGTTTTGTTAAATTTTAGTTTATGAGTCAAGGCATTGGTTAAATTTCACGATGCAGGCTAATATGAGTCTATATAAGTATTTTGACACCATGTTTACGTTACTCACAATATTTTAACATTTTAATGTCATAAGTATTTTGATTTTAATCACCAAAGTGATTAAATCATTAAGTAAAGTACTCATATGTTTGATGCTAGAATGATATTAAATTGTTATAAGATATTAAAAGTCACCCAAAGGTTGATTAATTGTTCTTATAATATAAGGATAATGTTTTGGCAATATTATTATTATTATTATTATTATTATTATTATTATTATTATTATTATTATCAAAAGATAATAGATACTTATAATGAGTGCATATAATGTTACCAAAGTAATGTTAAAATTAAAATTTTAATTTGCATCATTTCAAAGCTCTTTACATTAGTATTTTTCCCAAAGGAAAACATTAATATATTTATATTTGTGATCTTATAAATGTTTCATTCAAAGCATTAAGTATGGTTAATTTTTGCAATACCTGTGCTTGGATCGTTGCACTTGCATGCTTCATCTATTTCAATGTTTAATGGGTTGAATTTTGCTTATTGGAGTGAACAAGTTCAATTTCACCTCGGTGTATTAGATCTTGATTTGGCACTCTTAAGTGATCATCCTGCTGCTATTACTGATTCTAGTAGTGCTGACGAAATAACCTATTACAATAATTGGGAAAGATCAAACAGGTTAAGTTGGATGTTTATGTGAATGAGTGTTGCAAATAACATCAGGACAGCTATTCCCAAAACTAAAAGTGCTAAATATTTTTTAAAGTTTGTGGGAGAGCGTTCCCAAACAGCAGATAAGTCTCTTGTTAGGACATTAATGAGTACATTAACCACCATGAAGTTTGATGGTTCACGTACTATGCATGAGCATGTTGTTGAAATGACAAATATTGTAGCAAAACTTAAGACTTTGGGAATGGATATGAATGAAAATTTTCTTGTTCAGTTCATTTTAAACTCATTACCAACTGAGTATGGATAGTTTCAAATGAACTATAACACCGTGAAAGATAAATAGAATGTGCATGAGTTGCGCAGTATGTTAGTTCAAGAGAAAACATGACTGAACAATAAAGGAATTCACTTTATTCATTATGTGAACAATCAAGGAGCTAAAAAGAAAGCAAAGAAGCATGGAAAGGGGAAAGGATCTTTAAAGGATAATGAATACTCTTCTCATATCCAGAAGAAGGTATCAAGTAAGGACAAATGTTGTTTTTGTGAAAAACCTGGACCTTACTAGAAGTACTACTTGAAACGAAAAGCTTGGTTTGAAAGGAAGGGTAAGCCTAGTGCTTATGTAAGTTTTGAATCAAATTTAACTGAAGTTCCTTATAATACTTGGTGGATTGATTATGGATGTACAACGCATGTTCCTAATATGATGCAGGGATTTCTTACAATCCAGAACATAAATCCAAATGAAAAGTTTATCTTTATGGGAAACAGAATAAAAGTGCCAGTTGAAACTGTCGGGACTTATTGTTTAATTCTAGACACTGGTTATTTTTTGGATTTATATAAGACTTTTTATGTTCCTAGTATTTCTAGGAATTTAGTTTCATTATCTAAATAAAATGTTTCTGGGTACACTTGTAATTTTAATAAACTTTTTTCAATTTATTTAACGATACCTGTATGGTTGATTGTCGTATGCTTTGTGATGGATTATATAAGTTAAAACTTGATAATCATTATGCTGAAACACTTTTAACCTCGCATCATAGTATTGACACTAAATGAAGTTTAGTAAATGAACAGTCTACTTACTTGTGGCATAAACGGTTAGGTCATATTTCCAAAGAAAGACTGGAAAGATTAGTAAAGAGTGAAATACTTCCATATTTGGATTTCACTGATTTTGACATTTGTGTAGATTGTATTAAAGGAAAGTAGACAATACACACAAAGAAAGGAGCCACAAGGAGCACTCAGCTTCTAGAAATTATACACACTGATATAAGTGGACCATTTGGCATAAATACCTTCAGTAATGATAGATATTTCATCACCTTTATCGATGATTTTTCACGTTATGGATATGTCTACTTGCTACATGATAAATCTCAAGCGGTAAATGCTTTGGAGATTTATGTAAATGGAGTTGAAAGGCAATTAGACAGAAAGGTGAAGATTGTTATATCTGATAGACGAGGTGAATATTATAGAAGGTATAACAAAATTGGACAACTACCTGGTCCATTTTCTAAATTCCTTGAAAAACGTGGTATCTGTGCTCAATACACAATGCCAAGTACACCAGAACAGAATGGTGTATCAGAAAAGCGTAATAGGACTTTGATGGATATGATTAGGAGCATGATAAGTAGAAAGTCTTTACCCAATTCATTGTGGATGTATGCTTTAAAATTTGCCATGTATGTATTAAATTGTGTTCCTAGTAAGGCAATTCCAAAGACACTATTTGAGCTTTGGACTAGCAGGAAACCAAGTTTGTAACACCTGCATGTTTGGGGTTGTCAAGCAGAAATTAAAGTTTATAATCCACAAGAAAAGAAGTTGGATGCAAGAACAATCAGTGGTAATTTCATTGGTTATCCAAAAAAATCAAAAGGGTGTATATTTTATTGTCCTAATCATGTCACAAAAATAGTTGAAACTGGAAATGCTAGGTTCATTGAGAATGATGAAACTAGTGGGAGTATGGTTCCATTAAATGTGGAAATTAAGGAAATTACAATTCCCGCTATTCAAAATAAACCTATTATAGAAAAACCACAAGAGGTTGCATTAAGGCGATCTCAAAGAGAAAAGAGATCTGCAATCTCAGATGATTATGTGGTTTATCTTCAAGAGTCAGATTTTGAATTAGGAATTGAAGATGATCCAGTTTTGTTTTCACAGGCCATTAGCTGTGATAATTCTGATAAATGGATGGATGCCATGAAAGAAGAGTTAAAGTCTATGAAACAAAATGAAGTCTGGGATCTTGTAGAATTTCTAGAAGGTTGCAAGAGAGTTGGATGTAAATGGGTTTTTAAAACCAAACGAGACTCTCGTGGTAACCTTGAATGTTATAATGCCAGACTTGCTGCTAAAGGCTTTACTCAGAAAGATGGTATTGATTATAAAGAGATCTTTTCACCGATCTCTAAGAAAGATTCTTTCAGAATTATTATGGCTTTAGTAGCTCATTACGATTTAGAGTTATATCAAATGGATGTGAAAAATGTCTTTCTAAATGGGAATTTAGATGAAGATGTTTATATGGATCAACCATTGGGTTTTACAGTTGAAGGGAAAGAAAATTTGGTGTGTAAACTTAAGAAGTCAATATACAGACTTAAATAAGCTTCCTGACAATTGTATCTTAAGTTTAATAATATCATTGGTTCCTTTGGATTTAAAGAAAACATTGTTGATTGGTGTATATATCTGAAGATTAGTGGGAGTAAGTTTATATTCTTTTTTTTTTTTTTTGGGGGGGGGATTACGCATCAGGTATCTACGTGTCGTTTTACAGTCCACATAACTAATCCCGCTCCCCTTGAAGTTGACCCCACAACTCCAAAGGGAGGGTAAATTCAAGAGTCCAGGGAGCGGAAACAAACCCGGGAGGGTTTGAACACCTGACCTTGTGAAAGGCACTCCCGCAACCCGCACTACCACCTGAGCCACACCCTGGGGGTGAGTAAGTTTATATTCTTGATTTTGTATGTTGATGACATTTTGCTTGCAACTAATGAACTTAGTCTGTTACATAAGACTAAAGAATCTCTCTCTAAAAACTTTGAAATGAAAGATATGGGAGAGGCAAAGTATGTGATCGGAATAGAAATATTTCGAGATTGGTCCCAAGGACTGGTTGGTTTGTCTCAGAAAGGTTATATAAATAAAGTTTTAGAAAGATTTAACATGGAAAAATGCTCAATATCACCCGTTCCAATTCAGAAAGGAGACAAGTTCAGTCTCATGCAATGTCCTAAAAATGATCTAGAACGGAGGCAAATGAAGGACACCTTATGCATTTGTTGTTGGGAGCTTGAGGTATGCTTAAACGTGCACAAGGCCTGACATTAGCTTTGCAGTTGGAATGCTTTGTAGATATCAAAGTAATCCAGGAACGATTCACTAGAAGGCTGCAAAGAAAGTTCTAAGATACTTGCAAGGAACGAAAGATTACAAGCTTATGTATCGAAGGTCTAATCATCTTGAGGTGGTTGGATATTCGGATTCCGATTTTGTTGGATGTGTGGATACAAGAAAGTCCACATTTGGCTATGTATACTTGCTAGTCGAAGGAGCAATTTCATGGAAGAGTGTGAAGCAGTCAATAATTGTTGCATCCACTATGGAAGCTGAATTTATAGCTTACTTTGAGGCTACAGTTCAAGCTAATTGGTTGCGGAATTTTATTTGAGGACTTGGAATAGTCGACAGTGTGTCCAAGTCATTGAAAATTTATTGTGATAATTCTGCAACTATCTTCTTCTCTAAGAATGATAAGTATTCCAAGGGTGCTAAGCATATGGAATTGAAATACTTTGCTATTAAAGAAGACGTACAGAAACAAGTGTCAATTGAACATATTAGCACTGATTGTATGATAGCAAATCTTTTGACAAAAGGATTGCCGCCCAAAACATTTATTGGTCATGTTGAAAAGATGGGCATTATTGAATCTTAATGTATGTTGTTCAATTGATATTTAAGCTCGATAATGAAAATGTTTCTGCTATTTCTGTTTTCCATTTTTTATATATAATTGTTATAAAATAATGATAACAGGATTAAAGTTGGACCTAATGTATGTCTCTCTACTAAAAATCATTATATGTAGTGGAACTTGTATTGTAGTGCATGGAAGGAACTATGTTAATAACTATGATATGGAACCGCCATGACTCCTACAAGTTTTCTACATATTAATGATAACTAATGTATGCGCATTATGATAAACTATGTTAAGTAATTTCACTTGAGCCAAGTGGGAGAATGTAAGACATAAATAAATTGCCTCAAATAAAATTATGATTATATTTATTTAAGTAATATGAAAGGTTTTAAATTATGATTATATTTATTTACATGATATGAAGAGTCTATTTACAATAATGACTTCTCAGAATTTGAGGAGTCATAGTTATGATAAGTTATGAATGTTAATTAATCACTTGATGGAAGTGATTAGTATATAAAAGGTGGTTGGTGCTGGTCTTATCTCATCCTAGGAAGCTTGTGTTACTTTTCCATCAAATTAAGAAAAGCACAAGGAAACGTAAGGTTGTGAGATAGAAACACAACCCAAGCATATTCACTTGGAAGCATGGATCAAGGTATAAGTTTCTTGTTTGTTGTATAAAATTATGAGTTTCGAAGATCCAATGATTAAATCGTGTTTATGTTAAACTTACACCCTAACCGTCGTAACCGAAGATGAGGACAAGCGGAATTGTGAATCTGTGACGTGTGAAGAAGAAGATTGTAGATTGGCATAATGAAAGTGCAATGCAGATCTGTGAATGCCCAATGGAATGGAAATGGGCTGGTTAAGTTATATGTATTAAGATAGTTGGGTCACTTGGCGGGTGGTCTGACTCGAACTCGCCTACCCATTTAATAAATGGGTCAGATCCAAATTGACCCATTTATAAACGGATCGACTTGTATTAAACCAAAATCCGATTTAAACGAGTGGGCCACAGGTCATGGGTTTCGATCCATTTTACCACCCTTAGTGTCATCACACCAGTTACTCTAGGCAATTAATGGAACATTACACATACAAACACCACAACCACACCAACATCAACTATATATATTTTGTTTTGGAAAAAAAAAAGTATAAATTTTAAAGAATAGACACAATAACTTCAAATATTATATTATTTTTTAATTAAAAGTAAATAAAAATTTTAAAGAATATTTTTTTGCCAAAAAAAAAAACGTAATTCAAAAACTTCAATTGTATTTATATGGGTGTTAAAATTTATACTTGTGCTTTTTTTGTTGCTTCAACTTGCTAATATATGTAAATATTTATGCATACACATAATTAATACGTTACTATATATTATTTTATCATGCTGAGTCATCAATTTGACTTACGAAACCAACCAACTCACTAGTCTCAGTTTTAAAACTCTGTTTTTATTGTTGGATTGTTGACACATGTCACCATTTGAATTGTTAACTTTTGAACCTGGCATGATTATCAAGTTTTTTCCCGTTTTATTATTAATTTAAAATAAAATATTAAATAATACTATGTTTAGGAAAAATTTTCTTAGTTTAATGTTTACGTAATCTCGTAGCACCACGCTGCGAGATTTAAACGTGCAGCATTTCTAGTAGTGACGCATGGCAAGGTTGGCGAAACAAATCTCGCAGGACCAAGTTGTAAGATTTTCTTTGGAAATGACCTATGAGCTGACGCGTGACAAATCTCGCAGCTTGGTCCTACGAGATTTGTTTCGCTCATTCAGATGTCCTTTATCCTTTAATTAAATATTGCAGTTTGATCCTACAAGATATACCAAGCGTGTGTGTGTGTGTATATATATAAAATTAAAAATGCATTATGCCCAATTAAAAAAATAAAGTTTTCTAATTCGAAGTTAATAACTCAAAATGTGTTCTAATTTATAATTTTAAAAAAAATTATAAAATATTTTTCCATCTAATTGAATGAATTGGTAATATAGTTTAATGTCCAAACATATAGAATAAGCAAAAATCATATGCATGAAATTTTTTAGTTTCTTCTTCTTTAACAATTATCATGCTTTAGGTTTTTCTTTTTCTTTACTTATATTGCTTCTTAAAAAAATATGAACGGATTAAATGCTATTCATTGCAATAAAAAATTTTATTTTTTATGAGAATGCACATATATATTGTAGACACCAAATTTTATTCGAAGATCTAAGGTCTTGGGTTAACCATGTTTTCTCCCTCACTTTTTGTGTATATTTCATGTCTCACTCCGGCATACATATTTTACACGTGGAAGTGTGAAAATATCTTATAAACAAAAGTTCATAAAAGTCCATTTATACGGATAACTTCAAACTGTAAATATCTTATTTTTGATGATCAGTGTTTGGGTAAGAAAAATCAGGTGAATGATCAGAAACAGGAAGGTATTTTGCCTACCCATGCCAATCTGAAGGGAGGTAGTAGAAATGATATGGATTATGGACGCTGAGCAACTGATGGAGAAGATGAAAATATGGTTCTGATCCTAGAGGCAATGAGGTCCGGCTATTGGAGGTAAGAGCAAGGCAACAAAAGGTCAACGTGAAAATGGGTTCTTTTTGTCTTCAACAAAAGGTCAACGTTAAAATGGGTTCTTTTTGTCTTAGCTTTGCTAGGTTTTTCCATTATTATTTTCTTTTATGCTTTCTTTTGGTTTTTGCTTAAGCACTTCTTGTCCACCTGAGAATTGTAGTCTCTCCTTCCTTCCAACTAGTAGAATTCTTTTGTTATCCAAAAAAAGAATAAAATAAAAATAAAATTTATTCAAAAGCAGAAAAAGAAAAAGATGCAAAAAAGGGGAAACAAGTCCTCAAATTAAAAAAAAAAAAAAAAAAAACTTGAGGAAAAAAAAAAAAATCATGACAATAAAACACTACTGTCTTTGATGACATCTTGAAAACAGCAACCCTTAAAACAGCCTGCACTATAAGCCGAAAGAGAAGCCAAGTATCAAATCCTCTCCCAAATAAATCCTACTGATAATCTCTTCCCTGTAAAAGTTCTAGCATTTCTTTCCATCCAAATTCCCCACAACACAGCCCCAAAAGCACATCTCCACAGCCTTTTAGCATCATTACCTTTTCCCATAACCAGTAACAGATATAGTCAATATATCTTCTAGAGTTGTTTCAGGCCTGCAATGATGTGGACAAGCTTCCTACAGTGGCAGACATGCATAGGCTTGCGAGGTTTAAGGCTCAGTTTGGCAGTGCTGCAGCACTTATGGTGTAGGTTCGGAACCATGCTCTGATACCATGTTAAGAATGTTTAGTTACCTGGAACAAAGAAAATGTAACTGCAGGTGCAGGGTTAAGTCTCCCTCTCTGTATATACTGTGTCATCACTTATGTACATCATGGTGACCATCATACACTTAACTCACTAGCACACAGCCGTAATACTGAATAACTGACACCAAATAACCAGTAACTGGTAATAAGGTATAGTGCAGGAAAGATTGGGTTAGGAGCTATTAATTTGAGTTCAAATATGACTTCTAGTTTTGCTTTTTCAATGGCCTGTGAATTGTTTTGGGTTCTATTTGGTTGTAATCCTCGAGCTGGCTTGATTTTGGGATCCAATAGTTGCTAAGATATCTAAATGTCTTGATATTTGGAAGGGTACCATCTTTTTCTTTAGGTGGATGGGTCTGATTCAAGTTTCTCATTCTTCTATACCTCGTTATTTTTTGTTTCTTCGTTTAAGATTTTTGAGTAACAGCTAAGTTGGAAACTAAATCTCTTTCACAGAAAGTGATCAGTAATAAATTTTTCTTGTAGGAAAATGAGGGAGATTGGATTTAAACTGGTGAAAGCCCACAGAAATTCATCGCAGATTTCATCCTTATTCTTTCGTTTTATTATGTAGGAGACAGCTCTCAAAATTAGGTTTAAGCAGGTTTATGATTATAGGACAGCTTTTCAATTGTGCTTCCGTCTCTTCCTCATCTCACCACTATTCATAATGTGCCTCTTTCCTTTTCTATGATTCTTGATGGGGATTGTATATCCTAGGATTTTCATTTCCATAGGGATCTCAATGATAAGGAGGCCGATGAACTTTCCTTGCTTCAAAGTTTGTGGATTTCTATCTGGCCTTCTACTGGAAAGGGATTATAGGACTAAGACTTTGGATGGATCTGCCCGTGTTTACTTGCAAAGTTTTTTGCTCTCACTAGATTATTTCTTCCACCCTTTCCTTCATAACAATCATGCTTGGAAAGCCCAGGTTCCCTCCAAGGTACAGGCTTTTTCTTGCTTGGTCACCCTTAGAAGCGTTAGAACCAACAATATTTGTTGCACATTAACGCCACAAAGCTTTATTCCCTCCCCCTATGTGTGTGCAACATGTTATGGTATTGAAGAGTCGTGTTCTCATTTATTCCTGCATTGCTCTGCGGCTTGGGGCATATGGAATAAGTTTTTGGTTTCTTTGGTGAATTTTTGGCATGCCCCAACTGTCTGGAAGATTTTGGTTTATTTTTTTCAAAGGCTTCGGGAGGCACAAGGATGTAACAAAATCATATTTTTCAGGTATCTTCACACATGCTTTGGACAAAATTATTTTCTCGGCTTCTTTCTGGTTGTATCCTGCTGGCTGCTTTAGTGAAATCTGCTTCACCAGTCATCAGCGAGATGGGAGGACCTTGTTAGCGTGCTCTTTTGTTTTATTTTGTTCTTTGGTTCCTTAAATTCCTTCTCTTTTCTCAGATCTCTATTTCTATTTTTTTTTTAATCTTAGAAGGATATAAACATCTTCTCTCAATAAATTTACCTTGTCTAAAAATTAAAAAAAATATATTAAATAAAGAAGGAATGCCGCACACTTGCCTCGACACAGAGGTGAACCAGCATATTGCATGGGTTGAACGTTAAACTAATTAGTGCATTGGCAACTTTTGATTTTGATATAGTTGTTTTACTTATATCAATTATTAAATGAATTTTGTTAATGTGAGCCCCAAAGGAACTAGTTAAGATGCTATTTTAAGAAAAATTATTGCATTTAATGCAGCTGTTAACTTTGAATATGATGATCTCCAATGGATTGAATGAAGCAAATTTCCCATATGAATAATGTTTACCTGCTGCGCCTGGGGAACTTGTTAGCATGACCCATGAAAAATTGAAGGACAAAGACACTGATCTCCCTTGAAATTTGGTAAAAAGACAATGACCCTCTTAAGGTTTATCGAAAAATCACAAATCTCCCTTGTATTTTGCCAAAAAAATAAGTTTTTTAAGGGGGAGTTGGTGTCTTTTTGACAAACCTTAGAAGAGATCTGTGACATTTTTAAAATCTCAAGAAAAGTTTGTGACATTTTTGAAACCTCCGGAGAGGGGGGATGAGGGTCCTTTATCCTAAATTTAAATAAACATGTATAGCATGATCAAAGCTAACAGAAAGAAAATAAATGATAGTTAATTCAATATTAAAAACAAAACAGTGTATGATGTCAGAAAATGAAAAGTTGCATGAGTAGTAATTACCTGAACCAAAATAAAGGACATGTCATCTCCTTAAGCAAATGCCCATTATACTGTTTGGATTACTGTTCCATAATCTTGTTACGGGTAGCATATTGAAAATTCTGACAATTAACAATAAAAATAAGTAAAATCAATAAAAATACTTCCACGAAAAAATGTTCAATTGCAAGCCCAGGTGACGCCCCACAGGAACTAGTTAAGATGCTATTTTAAGAAATATTATTGCATATAATGCAGCTGTTATGACTTCCAATGCATTGAATGAAAAGAATTTCCTAAATGAATAATGTTTAGCTACTACGCCTGGGAACTTGTTAAGAGGGTATGATAAATTTAAATAAACATGTATAGCATGCTCAAAACTAACAGAAAGAAAATCAATGATGATTAAATCAATATCAAAAAAAAAAATTGTGTGATGTCATAAAATGAAAAGTTGCATAAATAGTAATTACCTGAACCAAAATAAAAGGACATATCAGTCATCTCGTTAAGCAAATGCCCATTATATTGTTTTCATTACCGTTCCGTAATCTTGTTAAGGGTAGCATATTTAAAATTCTGAGAAGTAACGATAAAAAAAATAAATAAATAAAATCAATAAAAATATTTCCACGAAAAAATGTTCAATTGCAAGCCGGAACTGAACAAATGATCCACACAAAAAGTTGCATTATTAAAAAGATAAAAATGAACCACATGACTCTTAAATTGAGTTCAACAACTAAGAAATGATAATAATAATAATAATAATAATAATAATAATAATAATAATAATAACACCTGAAACCTTGTTATAGTATAGGGTTGGAATTACAGCATGTGGAGCAAGTGGGTCTCTGTCAATAAATTGTATTCTGGTAAAATAAACACATACCCTAATTTGATACAGTAGGAATTCCCTTAATCTGATTCAATCAAGTAATCTGATAAATCATAATTTACAGTCCATTTTCAATTTGTCACTGTTTAGACATTTAATCCAGTTATCCAACATTAGGAATTTGGAAATCAAAACCTACGGAATCAGTGCTCAATCAATTCATGCAATTGCTACAGAAAAAAAAAATAATTAGACAAAAAATTCATAGAGAGAGAGAGAGAGAGAGAGAGAGAGAGAGAGAGAGGGAGTGAATGAAACTTTCACAAAAATTAGTGCAATGGCAACTTTTGATTTTGATATAATTTTTTTATTTATATTAAATAAATTTTGTTAATGTCGCCCTGCAGGAACTAGTTAAGGTGCTATTTTAAGAAATATTATTGCATTTAATGCAGCTGTTAACTTTGAATATGATGATCTCCAATGCATTGAATGAAGAAAATTTCCTAAATGAATAACGTTTAGCTACTGCGCCTGGGGAACTTGTTAACAGGACCCATGATAAATCTAAATAAACATGTATAGCATGCCCAAAACTAACAGAAAGAAAATAAAGGATTATTAAATCAATATTAAAAAAAAAAACACAGAGTATGATGTCCGAAAATGAAAAGTTGCATAAATAGTAATTACCTGAACCAAAATAAAATGATATATCGGTCATCTCCTTAAGCAAATGCCCATTATATTGGTTTGATAACTGTTCCATAATCTTGTTATGGGTAGCATATTTAAAATTCTGACAAGTAACAATAAAAATAAAATAAAATCAATAGAATATTTCCACGAAAAAATGTTCAATTGCAAGCCCGGGTGACGCCCATAAAGAACTAGTTCACTTGTTCAATTGCCAAATATACATCACATAAACACTATGCAAACTTGCTGAATCTCATTTGTTGTCCAAGGAACTGAACAAATGATCCACACAAAAAGTTGCATTATTAAAAAGATAAAAATGAACAACAACAAAGAAATGATAAATAATAATAATAATAATAAAACCTGAAACCTTGTTATAGTTTAGGGTTGGAATTACAGCATGTGGAGCAAGTGGATCTGTCAATAAATTGTATTCTGGTCAAATCAAAACATACCCTAATTTGATACAATAGGAATTCCCTTAATCATATTCAATCAAGTAATCTGATAAATTAGTTTACGCAGTTCATTTTCAATTTGTCACTGTTTAGACATTTAATCCAATTATCCAACATGATGACTTTGGAAATCAAAACCTATCCAATCAGGGCTCAATCAGTTAATGCAAGCGCTCTGGAAAAAAATATTTGGACAAATTTTATTGAGAGAGAGAGAGAGGTGAATGGAAGGTTCACAAAAATCAACAAAAAGCTAATAATTCCATCAAGCTGAACTTTAGCACCCATCTCACAATTTTAACAATTTGATATTTCAACCATTGCACAATCTATAGAGAGAGAGAGAGAGAGAGAGAGAGAGAGAGAGAGAAGTACAAAAAAGAAATATGCTAAAAATGAAAGAAAATTTACTATCTCTGAAGTGATCGAAAGTTGCCGAATGTGGTCTCAAAATTGATAGCTGGAAATGGTGTTGCAGAGTTGTCCATGGAACTGTCAAAGAGAAAAAATTGAAAGAGCCACAAGTCCTATTCATATATTTATACAACGATGGAATTCATGGCCAAATCTTTAACCATATTACAGTACATAGAACATGTATTTGGCCATATCATCTGTCGGTTAAATGGATTCAGATCAAAATGTGAATTATTGGGTTCAGAATCAGATCAAAATGTGATTCATTGAGAGGCTCACATCTGTGCTTTCTAGAATTTTTCTCCTTATCTGAGTTATGACCTATCAATAATCAGGAGAAGCATTAATTTGTCAGGAAATGGTATATATACCAACATGATAAAACTATTTTAAGAACCTCATAATCACTTAAATGCTTAAATAGTCTCTTTATTGTCAAAAATAATAACTTGAGAGACCAAAAACAACATGTTGCAGGACTGGGAAGAATTAAACTTCCCACAAAAATTGGACATGACTCATAAGAACCAAACTCTTCCAACTTTCTACGCCCATATCAATATTCATTTATAAAATTATCTAGAAAGCTAAGATTCTTTTCAAACCTACCCCTTTCATGCAGCATACTGTATACGTACTCAATAGGATTAACATAATGACAGTTTATAGATGAGACGGCCTTGTAAGATATTATCTCCTGACATGTATTACGTGCAAGTAGTAATGAATACCCATCTCTTCTCACATAGCCCGGCTGCGTAGCAGTCATGTAATTCTATTTTTAATGTAGTCCAGCAAAGTGGGATTTATCCAGCTTCCATGGACAGAATGTTTCTCAAGAAGAATTGGAGATTTTCGACAGAGGCAAGGCAGATATTATGGAGCTGTGCTATATTTTTAATGGAGTGCTGCACTTGGCTGAAAAGAGATTACAGGATCTTCAGAGACTATTTTACTCCTCGCTTATTATGGAATAGGGTTGTTCTTTGCATCTTTATGGTCTTCTATCACGGGAATTTTGCAGGATTGTAAAAACTCAAATACCATGTGGCTGGAAGGCTTTGGTCTTTCTGTTTAGTTGCATGTTACTCTCTCTTGCTTCTGCCCCATCCCTATTAAATTACTAGTAGCAACAGTTTGTAGCTGAACTAGGTACCATTAATCCAACTCACTAATCAAAAGTTCCCAAAAATGGCTATTGAAACCTTAGGAGTTGTGGGGTTATCAGCACCTCCAATTCACACAGCAATATAGTATTCTTGTTGTCTCCAGGGGCAGCATGTTACAACGATTTATAATGTTTCGAGTATTGTTAAAGCTTGATATACATTGTTGGCCCATAACCTAATAGTTTAAGCTTTTAGGTGAAGTGATAATCTAGCATGACATTAGAGCTAGTTACTAGGAGGTCCTGAGTTCTAGTCTTGTTGCCCGTGTTTATGTGCGGTGTTTAAAATTTATTGTGTTCCCCATAATGGGTGTTTTTCATCAATTGATCATCTTTCCATGTGCAATCGGGCTTCACATGCAATAGTGTTAAAGCTTGACATACATTGTTTGCCAACAACCTAAGAGCTTAAGCTTTTAGGTGAAGTGGTAGTCTAACAAATACCATGTTTCCAAAAACACCAAATTAGTTAGCAAGCACTCTCCTATGTAGTAGCACCCTTTTGGCACAAAGGAAAGCAAAAAATAATAATAACATTAAAATTTTAAAAAAAATACTAAGTTGCCCAGCACTGAACAGTAACACTAAAATGACCCAAAAAGAAATCAAAATGTGTGCAAACAAGCCTAAACCATGCAAAACAGAAAACTAAAGAGCCTAGTACACAAATATATAATTAATGATGCAATCAGCCTGAATTTTCTGATTTTTTGTCCATCAATCACCTTGATAAGTGTTAGGTCTTTAGTTTTTCAATTGTCATGCCTTGAGGCAAGACTCAAAATATTTTGTAAGCCATGATCACAGGCAAGTATTATTAGACCTTTGAACTTTCAGTAGCTTGTACATAACTCATCTATGTTCTCAGAATTACAATTTAATTGAGAAGTAAAATAAAATCATCTCTCTCCCTTCAACATAATTGCAACTACTTGGGGTCTACTAACGCTTTAGTAGAAAAAAAAAAAAAATATATATATATATATATATTAAAGTGCTTTGTAATGGTGCTCAGCAATACAGTCATCAATGCGGCTAGTTGTGGTTTCAACATTATGATGCTTGAAACTACTTCTACCAAAAAATCTTGCTGCACATGAATTAAATTGAGTAGCAGTGCGAGTTTCATGCTTAAAACCACACTAACAATGAACTCTTCACCTCCAACTGGGCCCTATAATCAGGAGAAAAAAAAAACCAACAATAACAATAAGAAAGGAAAATCTATCTTCAGTCAGAAGAAAGGCAATCATTGGTGCTTCACAAATAAGTTGCCTGTGGAGGATAATATAAACACAAAAGTATATAATGACATTCTGTGACCAGATGAAAATAAAACAGACAGTTGACAAAATGTTCGCCAGCTAATTAACTGCATAATGCAACTGACCCATGAATACAATACACAACAATAGAGAAGCTTTTTCAAAATTGAGATAAAGCAGAAGAGTTTGGCATAAAGTCAGGGGAAAGTAACAAGGGCAAATCCCCGCATAAAACACCAAGGAGATAGCTTAATTCATCCTGGAGTAGTTTCCACTGGTCAAATAATGGGAGCATTTAAATAAAATTACACGTTAGTAACTTAGTAGTGAGATCCATCAAATCTTAGTGTTTAAAATACATACAAAGGAATCCTAAGATCATGCAATTCTGACTTGCTACCAAGCTACAGAGATTATTCCAACAAAACTGTTCTAAAATTTCCCTCTCATCAGTTGAAAATTACGAAAACAAAAACAAAAAACAAAAAATAAAAAATAAAAAATAAAATTAAAGATATATAATAAGACAACCAACATGTATACTAAACTTACAACAATGCAACCAAACATGGTTTGTCTTCCTCAATTCTATCTGGTTGGTTGCAATTTCATGTGGTCTTTCTGGTTAAGGACGAGCTCCAAGACAAGTGAACACAAAGATTATGTGCCGTGATTCCCATTCTCATGTTAACAACAGAGCTTTATCTTGATAGCACAGCCGTGATAGAGAAATCACGACATCAACAAGAATCACGAGCACAAGACACAGAGGTTCACCCTACAGGCTTTATTCCTCAAATGCATGTGTACATATTTTCTCTACCAGTACTGGCCAGTCTTCACCAAGTTGATGAGGATTAAGCTCCATCGCAACCTTGAAATCCAGCAATGAAACCACACAATGGGGTTTCTGTTCATTTGAGCCTTTCAAAGGCCTACTGCTACTTTGCATCTGATAATGATTACCTGGCCTGACACCATTAACTAGCTTCCCATGATTGTGTTGCTTGTGACCATGATTCTGCACTGCCTCACATCCAGATCTGGCTGCTACCTGTTCAGTGCAAGACCTGATTAACCCCTTCAAGTAAATATCCAACCCATTATTCAACAAATTAGCAGAGTCAATTGACACCCCTTCAAGGCCCTGTGTTGCAGCAATCTGCTTCATACGCTCCCTTATTGTTGTAGTATCGAGCAACGTGCCACTGTCAAATGAGCTATTACAGCCACTACTGCTCACTAACTGCAGAGCCTTGCAGGGCCCACCAACACTAACTGAGCAACATGGAACCCCAAGTGGACCACCAAGTAAATTTTTACTTGGCGCATTATTTCCACCATCAACAGCTAATACTTCAAACCCCTCTTTGCTCTTTACAGAAGCAGGACCATCTTCCAGTCCCTTTATTGATGATAATTTAGCACAGCAGTTCAGTGAAACTTCCCCTTCATTTATTGTTGGTTCATTGAGTGCTTGAACATGCTGCGCTGGCTTTCGAACATCACTGAGAGTCAGATCCCCATTTTCTAAAACTACATTAGAAACATCATCCACAGTAACTGTCGATTTAAGAGAAGCAGAGTCAAAATTCCCATTTGATTCAAGAGCGTTAGGATGGTCCCTAACCCCCCTATAGCCATTCAACAAAACTGTGTGCTGATAACCATCACCTGCAGGCTTAACTTCCTTATTATGAATGCATGTTGGTGGCACTTTTCCATGACAAGCATTTTTTATGATCGATCTAACAAGCTGATTATGCAGCTGAACATTTTCTCTTCCTAGAACCCGATAACAAAGCTTATTGAATTCAGATTTGCTTAGCTTCAAACTCAATAGTCTATTCAAATAATAAAAGTAATGCTTTGACCTCTCAGGACCGAGTCTCTTAACTATCTGAGCTTTTATATTTGCAAGATTGATCCGCAAATGCTGATGTGGTGCTTGCATTTCTCAACACACAGACTCCATACACACTATACACATCAGATCATCAATTTCCACCTTGCAGCTAGAATAATAGAAACCCCAGTTCCCCTACTAGATTAGGGTTTCACTCCATTTCTTAAAGCTCACGTTCGACACACCCAAAAAATACCTCCGCAATGACAGTAGAACATAACAAAGCGGACTCCGCACACATCTTTTAAAATTGAGAGAGGCCGAGTACCCATAAACAGAGAGATCCCAACCAACTCTCCCTCCAAATTCCAATTTCATAGATTTTGAATTCCAATCATCTAGGGTCAAACCGAAACGATCATTATGCTTGAAACTGCGCAAAACCTCATTATCAAAACCACAAATTGCAAAACCCTTAAAATGTACATTTTATCGCCTTGTCACTTCAACAATTCCCAAACCTTATTTATTCCAATCTCACAAGCTAACAACGACAGAAACTCTCTCAGAAACAAAAAATTGACTCACATAACAGAAATCGCGAACAGGTTAGAGTTGGAAGTGATTTCGGATTATGCAGAGCATCAAAATGCTCCTCAGAGAGAGAGAGAGACCGCGCACGAAAAAACAATGAACTTCAAGATTAGAGAGAGAAAATTGAAGGCCTGACCTGGTCGCAGCTGGTCAGAATCCGATAGAAATTCAGACCGACAGGCTCGGAATCCATATCGATGCCGCCTCTTCCTCCTCCATTCTTGCTTCTTCATGCGACAGCTTCGCTCCCCCCCCCCCCTTCTCTCTCTCTCTCTCTACAAATTGCTGGGCATTTGAATTATCTATTCCTCTCCCTTGAAATCGCGCTTGAATGACGAAGATTGAAGGCCCCCATGATCGCGCCTCCTCCTGATTCTCTCTCTCTCGCTCTCTCCTTAAGCCTTGGTGTTTCGTTTCATTTTAATTTTACATTTTCCGTCCGTTTGTCTTTTGTAGCTGCGATACGGAAACTTCGAATTCTTTTTTAGGACCACCGTCGGGCCACCACGGGCACTGGAAAATATATAAATGCGCGGTTCGATCGGATCGAACCCTACAATTTCCATACGGTCCATTTGAAAGGAAATTTATATATTCTTGTGTGTTTCTTCATATTATATGATGTTTAAATTCAGATTAGACCAGTCGGTCCAGCCACACTCAACCGGAATAAATCGCCTGATGATTTGAATCACGGCTACAAAATTTAAAAGTATGAGAATCCGTTGATCCGAAACAGGATTGTTGTTGCTACAAACCAACCCAATGCAAATCAAATTGCCTAGTTTTGAAAGCTTTTATTTGTAATTTCAGACAAATCACACAAATAGGTTGGGTGACCGTTGTGGCTCCATCCAACCCAACCCCCATATAATGACAAAAAAGTAAAAGAAGTAAGGAGAGAAAAAGTCAAATGTTACATGTGGGCCTTGTTTTAAAATCAAGGTTATTCAAGATAACCTTTTTTCACTTCATTTTTTAGTGTTTAAAACTTATTGACCGATTTTATTTTTTATAAAAATAAAATAAAGAAAAAATTAATAAAGATATTAGATTCGGGGTACATTTGTAAATAGAAAAGATAATGCTTTAAATTCTCCTTAATTTAAAGTTCAAAACATTAATACTCTAAAACACCCAAATGGTTGTCATGCTTCTTATATTTTAAAATAAATTTAGAAAAAATATATATATAATTTATTTTTAAAATCTAGGTGGTCAATCGCTTGTGGAGGCCAGTTGACTACCCTATCCATTTTTCAATATCTTTTATTTATTTTTCAATCCTACCCCTTTGAAAGACTTTCATAGGATTTGGGGCACAAGACTTAACCTCATGAATATCTCATTACTTTAATGTCTAATCAAATTGAATCATACAAAATACATAAAATAATTATAAGGAAATAAAGAAGGAATTTAGGCTTTTAGTTTCGTATGATTGAATCTACATAAATAAATCCACCTATAGTTCTTAAAACACTTTTCAAAACTAAGTTTGAACAACAACTTTGATGAGCCTTTTGCAAAAACACCACTTGAAAACACTTCAATTAATTTGAAACCATCATTGAAAAACCCTTTATGCTTGATTAGAAAATAAATTTTCCAATGGATTCTTTGTTAAACAAATACTCAAAACAAGTTTCTTAGATCTCAAAAATTATTTTCCACCCTCAACCCACTTTATGAGTGAAATCAATTTGAAAATTATCTTAACTTGTAGAAAACCTGAAATTTGTTGTGGATCTTTGGTGGGAGAACCACAAACCCACCATTGAAAACTCTATTTTGATACTTGGAGAACACCCGAAAAGGCACATCATGGATGTATGACTTGAAAGTTTTGAAGAAAACTTAATGGATATTTAAGCATTTTTGAAAACCATGAATGAACAAGTTTAATTCCTATGAAAACTTAGTTTTTTATGAGGAAAAATCATGAAAACCTCCATAAAATTAGTAAAGGACTCAACCAACTACACTCGAATGAGTGTAAAAACTTCAAACAAGGTCAAACCCCAAAGAAAAGTGTAGAAAATGTGTAAAAAAGCACCTTTCAGAATTTAATAGTCGGACGCTTTCTAAAAAGTTTAAAGGGTCCGTCAATTGTGTCATGCCCCAAACCCAGAAATGGGACTCAAGGGTGAATCAGTAACCTAACATATCCCTATATTATACAAATAACAATGATACAGCATAATGAATAAGGGTCCGACCCCTTGAGGTTACCAAACACCCTATGTGCATCCATACACAAATCATATACACAGCGAAAAAGGTCATTCTATACATGTACTGTACCATACCAGAGTCTATACAAAACAAAACGGAGTCCAGACTCTATACATACAACGTACATCCGGGTACCAACATACCCTAAAACGACAATCCGCGAAACAAAAGTCCTAACACTTACCCAAGCGCTACCCGCAGTACACCAGTCACTACGCTCCCAACTTTAGGACGCTAGTGTCGGTTACTCGAAGGACCTGTAAAAATGTACATACAGTAGGGGTGAGACACATCTCAGTAAGGCAAACACATGTTATATTAGTGTGTGGCATTCAAGTGTTATCATGACAGTAAATAAACACAGTTAATGCAATTCCACTATTCTCACAATACAGTTCCTGCACAGTGCATACACGCACACACATGCATACGCACGCCCATGATTTACACGGTGTCGTCACACCCCTCGGCTCGTAGCTGGTCTGCAACATACGGCATTGGCCTGTAGCCAACCCGCGAAACATGGCGCCACCGGAACAAGGGTAGTCCCCGACTCCCATAGTATCGTACCGACGCTATCTGGTGGATCCACACCCTTCGGCAATCAACCGGTACAGGCTCATGCCCTCGGATATAGAGCCGGACGCTCTTGCCAACATGGCAGGCGATAAACACACGCCCTCAGATATAGAGTCGGACACTCTTTAGTACTTGAAACAATTTGGAACCCAGTTCCTACTACATTTCAACATAACACATTCAGGCATGCTCATATAACCAAACATACCACACCCATTTAGTAATCTAAAATCATGGTTTTCCAAACACATACAGTTTAAATAAGTTAAGGCACGACCATCCCTATAACACAGTATAAATCATCATATACATACAGTTTCAACAAAACCAGGGATGTAGCCCGTCACCCCCTTTTCCCAAAATTGTACTCATGAAAAATCCGTAGTTTTACCCATTAGATCCCCCCAAATGAGTAGTCAAAACACACACAGGACCATGGACCACAATTCCACCGAGTCCGATTTCAAAAATAACTAATATAAGTTGTATTCCCTTACCTTTCCCCCAAAAGACCAATCCCAAACTTTACGGCTCCTAAACAGTGAACCGAGTTCTCAAAATCTACAAAACACAACACAAAATTTACTCACGACTCCGTCCTCTATCAAACTATCGGATCAGAAAAGAAAACCAAGCCTTACCTCGATTTTAAGCCGAAACTTGAAAATCTCCGAAACGGGATTTTAATCCATAGGTTTTGTGGAGAATCCTTCCTTGATCCTCGTGGTAACGTCAGATTGTCTATTCTAGCAACGAATGGGGAAGAAATCTAGAGAGAGAGAGAGTAGGATGAGTTCTAGAGAGAGAGGGAGAGGATTTTTAGTTTTCTTAGTGATTAAGCAATGAGAAAGGATATTTATAGCTCTTTGACTCGGCTGCCCTGGTCGATGAATAGCAACCTCATCGACGAGGCCATATAGTCAACTCGTCAACGAGACAGTAACCTCATTGATGAGCTTGAGATCCCCGGTTTCCCGAAATCTCTTGACTTCTCCTCGTCGACGAGCCTCTGTATTTCGACGACGAGAAAAACATGGACCTCATCGACGAACTCTGACTTTGTTAATGAAGCTTGCTCAAATCCCAATTTTACCCCTCTCTTAATTATTTAAACCCACATATCACAGTTCGGGTTCTTACAACCTCCTTTACAAAAATTTCGTCCTCAAAATTTTTCATCTCTCATTTGCAAACTCATTCGTACAATCAAACACATATACACAACTCTAGAGAAAAACTGGCAACTACTACAACGCACCCCCATCATAACACATACATACATACCCTCACTTATGGCGGAGAAATACCATGGTTACAACATAAACTATCTCAGGAGCTCACAATATACACTTCCGATGACTAAGCACCTATCACAACCCAAAGCAGGGTGTCGTACACATACTCAAAACAACTATGGATACCTCCGGTGTTTTTCCGTTTCCAGTTCCCAAGAAGCTTCCTAAACCTCGTGGTTTCGCCACAATACTTTCACTAATGGTATTTCTTTAGTAAGAAACTTCTGAACTTTACGGTCTAGAACCTGAATAGGTATCTCCTCATACGCTAAAGTATCCCTAATTTTTAGCTCATCATAACTGATAGCATGTGATGGATCCAGCACGTATCTCCTTAACATGGATACGTGAAACACATTGGGGACCCTCGAGAGTGTTGGGGGTAGTACAATCCTATAGGCTACCGGACCCACTTGCTCAAGTACCTTGAATGGTTCAATGTACCTCGGGCTCAACTTACCTTTCTTCCCAAATCTCATCACCCTTGTCATTGGAGCGACTCTCAGAAATACCTTACCTCCCGCCTCGAACTCTAACTCATAGCGGCGAAAATCTACGTAACTCTTCTGCTGACTCTGAGCTGATTTAATCCTCTCCCAGATCAAACCCACCTTCTCAGACGTCTACTGCACAAGTTCAGGTCCTAACACCTGACGTTCACTAACCTCATCCTAACACAAAGGAGATCGACACCTCTGACCATACAAAACCTTGAATAGTGCCATCCTGATACTAGCCTGGAAGCTGTTATTATAAGCGAACTCTATTAGTGGCATAAACTGTATCCAACTACCACCAAAGTCTAACACACAAGTTCGCAACATATCTTCCAAGATCTGTATCATCCTCTCCAACTGTCCATCAATCTAGGGGTGGAACGCTATACTGAAAGTAAGCTTCATCCCTAGTGCCTCTTGTAAGCTCGTTCAGAATCGAGAAGTAAACCTCGGGTCTCGATCTGATACAATGGACACCGGTACTCTGT
The DNA here is from genome assembly GCF_029873635.1 of Malania oleifera. Classification (NCBI taxonomy): domain Eukaryota; kingdom Viridiplantae; phylum Streptophyta; class Magnoliopsida; order Santalales; family Ximeniaceae; genus Malania; species Malania oleifera. The sequence goes on along the minus strand of NC_080422.1, from coordinate 38,337,327 downwards.
GCATTCTCACAATCTCACGCACATACATATCCGTTAGCCTACTCAATGGATAACTAACCTTCATCAATATGAAATGAGCATATTTCGTTAATCTGTCCACGATCACCCAGATAGCATTCTGCCCATGAAGTGCTGGTGGCAATCCGGTCACAAAATTCATGGAAATATGCTCCTATTTCCATACTAGAATAGGAAAAAGCTACAACGACCTTGCCGGCCTCTGATGCTCAACTTTCACCTATTGACACTTAGACATTGCTCCGCGAATTGAGCAATCTGCCTCTTCATACTAGACCACCAGAAGGTCTCGCGCAGGTCCCGATACATCTTTGTGCTACCAGGATGTACCGTATACAAATAACGATGCGCCTCCTCCAGAATCGTCCTTCTGATCTCATCATTGTTAGGAACATATAGCCTGGTCCCAAACCTCAATACACCTCTTTTAGAGATGTAAAACACTGCAGCCAATCTCTGTTGTACCTTTTTTATAACCTTTGCCAACTCCGCATCACTAGCCTGCGCGGCCTCCATATGCTCAAACAAAGTCGGCTGAACCACCAAACTAGTAAAGAAATCCTGATGATTCCCAAACACCAACTCGATACCCCAGCTCTCCAAATCTCGTTAGATGTGATGCTGAGCTACAACTGCAGATACGACCGTAGGTTCTGACTTCCGACTCAACGCATCGGCCACCACATTAGCCTTCTTCGGGTGATAGGTGATGATCAATCATAGTCCTTGATCAAATCAAACCACTATTTCTACCTCATATTCAATTCCTTTTTCTAGAAAAAGTACCTGAGGCTTTTGTGTTCAGTAAAAATCTTGCATTGCACACCATATAAATAGTGGCGTCAGATCTTTAGTGCATACACAACAGCAGCCAACTCTAGATCATACGTAGGGTAATTTTTCTCATAATCTTTCAATTGTCGAGAAGCATACGCTACTACCATACCCCATTGCATAAGCACACATCCCAAACCTTTTAGAGATGCAACGCTATAAATCACAAACCCACCATTTCCTGAAGGAATGGTCAAAACTGGAATAGTAACCAGCCGGTGCTTCAACTCAAGAAAGCACTACTTGCAATCACTAGTCCAGTCAAATTCCCCCCTTCTGGTCAATCTTGTCAGAGGTCCAGACAATTTAGAGGAACCCTCTACGAATCGACGATAGTAACCCATAAGTCTTAGAAAACTCCGAACCTCCTGCACACTCTTCGGTCTTACCCAGTCGACCACCGCTTCAATCTTGCTAAGATCAACTGAGATGCCGCCCTTAGACACCACATGGCCTAAGAACGCAACCTAATTCAACAATAATTCACACTTATTCAGCTTAGCATACAGCTTCTTCTCCCGCAGAATCTATAATGCTAACCTTAGATGATTGTCATGATCTTCCGAACTCCTCGAGTATACCAGAATGTCATCAATGAATACCACCACGAACCAATTTAGGTACTCGTGGAAAACCATGTTCATCAGATCCATGAACATCGCCAAAGCATTCGTCAACTCAAAAGGCATGACTAAAAACTCGTAGTGGCCATATCTGGTTTGAAAAGCAGTCTTCGCCATATCCTCAGATTTAACCCTCACTCGATGATATTCTGACCGTAAATCGATCTTCGAAAAAACCTGTGTCCCCTGCAACTAGTCAAAGAGATCATCGATACGAGGCAAAGGATAGCGATTCTTCACCATCACCTTGTTAATCTCACAGTAATCAATGCACATCCGTATCGACCCGTCCTTCTTCTTCACAAACAGTACTAAAGCTTCCTAGGGCGAAACACTAGGTCGAATGAAACCCTTGTCTAGTAATTCTTGCACTGCTCCTTTAACTCCCGAAGTTTCGCTAGGGCCATCCGGTATGGAGCTTTAGAGATTGGTATCTTGCCAGGAAGCAATTCTATCGCAAACTCCACCTCACAATCTGGAGGTAAGTTGGGTAAATCATCTGGAAACACATTCGGAAACTCACTGACTACCCGAATATCCTCGAGTCTCAACTCATCCCGCCGTGGTTCCATCACACAAGTTAGGTACCCTTAACTCTTGTCTAAGAGTAATCTTCTCGCCTACAGTGCCAATAGAATCTATGGCATTGAACACACACACGATCCTATAAACTTGTACTCCTGCTCCCCAGGAGATCTGAAAACTACTACCTTCCTACGACAGTCGATCATAGCATAACTATAGAACAACCAATCCATCACCAGAATGACATCGAACCCCGACATATCGTATACCATAACATTCACCGATAGTAGCCTTCCTTGAATTATCACTCGGTAGTTTGCTAACATCCTACTACAGAATGATATACTCCCAGATGGTGTAGCAATAGCTAATACTTCGTTCATGACTTGGGTCTCAACCCTACATAATTTAACAAAACTCACAGATACAAAAGAATGGGTCGCACTCGAATCAACAAAATAGAAGCTTTATTTGAAAGTAATAATAAGGTACCTGCCACTACGTTTCCTCCATGTTCAGCATCTGCTGGAGTAAGAGAGTATACTCTGACTAGAGCTGTATTCATTTGAATGGTTCCCCGAGGTATCTGATTACTACCCTAGTTCACACTAGATGCAGGCACATCTCTCTTTGGTGTATAACAGTCGTGAGTTATGTGGCCTGACCAACCACAGTTGTAGCAGTTACCCCCAAATGACTGGCACTCGCCCTCGTGCCATTTGAGGCACTTAGTACAATGATCTTGCATCTGACTCGCCTGAGTACTCTGGCACTCAGTATTTTGATAGTAACTCGAGCCCTTGTTCCTCTTTTTCCATGATCCCTGACGAGATCTCGACTGAGAACCAAAAGGTACTGTCCTCTTCTTCAATTCCTGATCCACTTCATCCTTTCGAATGCTAGCCTCGATCACCGTGGCCTTGTCCACCAAAATCAAAAACTTGCAGATTTGAAGCATACCCACCAACTTGTGGATATCCTTGCTCAAACCCTTCTCGAATCTCCGAGTCTTCTCATACTCACTTGAGATCAGACACAGTGCAAAGCGGGACAGCTCTATGTACCGAGCCGCATACCCCTGCACTAACATACTCCCTTGAGTTAGAGCAAAAAACTCATCCACCTTCGCATCACGTACAGAAGCCGGGAAGTATCTGTCAAAGAACACTTCTTTGAAATGGCTCCAAGACATCTCCAAAACACCAGCTCTCTGCCTTTCCAGCAGATTCATGGCAGTCCACCAATGCTTCGTCTCCCCAAACAGCTGGAAGGTAGCGTATAGGACTCTCTGCTCATATGTATAGTGGAAGACTTCTAGAATCCTCCCGGTCTTCTCGATCCAGTCCTCCGCTATAATAGGGTTGGGTCCCTCTACAAACGTCGGTAGGTGCATGCGTGTGAACCTCTCGATGGTACACCCCGCAGTAGTAGGAAAGCATTCGCATCTCCTGACACTCCGCCCAATTTCCCACATAACCTGCCTTATCAAACCCCGAGGTACTGATGGAGACTCGTCGCTGGCAGTCTCCTCGGAACCACTCCCCAAGTTATTATCCTTGGGATCCATTCTAAAACAGAATAGGAATCGGTTAGGACTCCTATATCATAGAGAGTTAACACAATAATTAACACGCACAATCATGTTAACTACCCTCTCACAGGCCTAGGTTTGTCCTATCACATCGACGCGAAAGTCATCAATGGTTTGCCTTGATTTTACTAGAATCGTCATTCTAGGAAAAATACGGAACATCGCCAATGAATCCCTGTCTAGCAACAAAACAACCCTCGACCTACTTTACCCATTTCTTTCCTCCTATACTCTAGTATGTACACATAACTACACCTAACCAAGTCTACAAGACATAGCAACCTGGTTAGCTTTGATACCAAGCTGTCACGCCCCGAACCCGGAAATAGGACCCAAGGGTGAATTAGTAACCTAACCTATCCCTGTATCATACAAACAAAAACGATACAATATAATGAATGAGGGTCCAACCCCATGGGGTTACCAAGCACCCTATATGCATCTATACACAAATCATATACATAGTGGAAAAGGTCATTCTATACATGTACTGTACCACACCAGAGTCTATATAAAACAAAATGGAGTCCATGCTCCTTGCATACAACGTAGATCCGAGTGCCAGCATACCCCAAAACGGCAACCCATGAAACAAAAGTCCTAACACTTACCCAAGCGCTACCCGCAGTACACCAGCCACTACGCTCCCAACTCTAGGACACTAGTTTCGGTTACTCAAAGGACTTGTAAAAATGTACATACAGTAGGGGTGAGACACATCTCAATAAGGCAAACACAGGTTATATTAGTGTGTGGCATTCGAGTGTTATCATGAAAGCAAATAAACACAGTTAATGCAATTCCCGTATTCTCACAATACAGTTCTTGTACAGTGTATACATGCACACACACGCATACACATGCCCATAATCTACACGGTGTCATCACACCCTTCAGCCTGTAGCCGGTTCACAACATACGGCATTGGCCCGTAGCCCACCCGTGAAACATAGCGCCACCGGCACATGGCTAGTCCCAGACTCCCATGGCATCGTACCGGCGCTATCTAGTGGATCCACACCCTTCGGTGATCAACCGATATAGACTCACGCCCTCAGATATAGAGCCGTGCACTCTTTCGTACCTGGAACAATTTGGAACCCAGTTCTTACTACATTTCAACATAACACATTCAGGCATGCTTATATAACCAAACATACCACACCCATTTGGTAATCTAAAATCATGGTTTTCCAAACACATACAATTTAAATAAGTCAAGGCACGACCATCCCTATAACACAGTATAAATCATCATATACATACAGTTTTCAACAAAACCAGGGATGCAGCCCGTCACCCCTTTTTCCCAAAACTGTAATCATGAAAAACCCATAGTTTTACGCATTAGATCCAAAAATAACTAATATAAGTTGTATTCCCTTACCTTTCCCCCAAAAGACTCCCAAACTCTACGGATCCTAAATAGCGAACCGAGTTCTCAAAATCTACAAAACACAATACAAAAAATACTCATGACTCCATACTCTATCAAACTACCTGATCAGAAAAGAAAACCGAGCCTTACCTCGATTTTAAGCGAAAACCCAAAAATCTCCAAAACGAGATTCTGATCCATAGGTTTTGTATAAAATCCTTCTCTGATCCTCGTGGTAATGTTAGATCGTCTATTCCAGCGATGAACGACAAAGAAATCTAGAGCGAAAAAGAGAGTAGGATGAGTTCTAGAGAGAGAGGGAGAGGATTTTTAGTTTTCTTAGTGATTAAGCAATGAGAAAGGATATTTATAGCCCTTTGACCTGGCTACCCTCGTCGACGAATGGCGACCTCATCGACGAGGCCATATAGTCAGCTCGTCAATGAGACAGTGACCTCATCAATGAGCTTGAGATCCCCGGTTTCTCTAAATCTCTCGGCTTCTCCTCGTCCACGAGCCTCTGTATTTCGTCGACGAGAAAAACATGGACCTCGTCGATGAACTCTGACTTCATCGACGAAGCCTGGTCAAATCCCAATTTTATCCCTCTTTTAATTATTTAAACCCACATATCACAGTTCAGGTTCTTACAAATTGTCTAGTATTCAACTGTTCTTAATCGCGTTTTGATGATAACAAACTAAGGATTCTAATTGTACTTTCAAGTTAAATTTCAGGTATTTTTTTATTCACAAGAACAATGGTTAAACTTAGTAAAGATTGGATGAAGTTCAACTTAAACTCATAAGTCATGAAGAAAACAAGTACATTGAAGTATTGACAAAACTTGGACAAAGTTAAAGCTTCTACACATGAAGACTTAAGATTTACCGTTGTTTAGATATTTTGAAAGTCTCAAGCAAGTACTTTTAAACTTCAAATTTGTTTATGAAGCTCTTAGGAATAAATATTAGACTTAGAGACCGGGTTACAAATCTGGAAAATATTTTTACAAGTCTAAAATTCTTTTCAAAGTAATGTAAACAAGTTTTGGAATCAAAAACATGGAAATACACTGAGTTACAAAGTGTTCAAGCGCCCGAGTAAATTGCTTAGTCGATTGAATTGCTACAGCCAGTGTAAAGAAATCATAACAGAGTTGGTATAGCTGACTAAAGTGAATTCATGTCACTCGAGCTAGGTTAGGCGACTGAATTGCTACTGCCACTTCTGGACCGCATATTTTAAATGGTTCAGGCGACTGAAGTTCATATTTTAAACCTTCGAATTGCGCTAATTTCTTTCCTAATTTTCAACATATGGTTTCCAAACTTGGGGAGAACGGTAAGATTTCTTCCTAAACTATATAAGGGTTATTATATGGGCATTAGGGCACCAATACACAAGCATACTCATTGATTATACTTTGATTCATAATCAGAAAAGTTGTTGTGCGCATTCTTCAAGCCCTAAATTGATTTCTAATTCATTCTTTTGAAATTCTCATACCACAAATCAGGAAACCTTTAATTTCTTTGTGAGCTTCATTGGAAATTGTTGTTTAGAGTATATAGTATTTTACATTGTACAAAATCTACTATACTGTGAGAGTTATTTGATTATACGCAAATTGTATTGTTCGTTTTGCAAACTAATGACTCGAGGATAAAGTTGTTGTCTAGCGAGAGGGTGTTCTTGTTAGAGAGGGGTCTCCACCTACCAATGGAGAGAGGAAACTCCACCTATTGAATGGAGAGAGTAAGAAAAATCATCACAACAAGTTGCTTGGGGCAAGGACATAGGCGCGGGAAGTTGAACCTTGTAAAAAAATCTCTGTGTTTATCTTCTTTTCATAACTCTCTTTAATTTCTACACTAATTAACTATTGTGTATGTTTTAAATTTATTAGGAAAATCTGTTAAATGCTGAGATTTGGTTGGGATCACTTTGAGTAATTAAATCGGTTTGTTAACACTTTGTACGGTTTAAGTCTGGTTGAAAATCAGATGATTGCTAAAACTCTAAATTGAATTTGATTGGCTGAGGTAAAGTTATTTTTGTGGTTTGATTGTTCAAGCATAAGATAACTACTTGTTTGAGTAATATTGTTGAATCTTGTTTTAAATAAATAATTTCTCATTGTCTAAATTTAGATTGGATATTTGAAACTACAAAAGGTAAAATTCAGATATGATTGTGTTTTTCAAATTACATATATACTTAGGATTGCTTATTGGTATAGTCGTTCGTTGATTAGTTATTGTGTGGTGATTGAGACTGTTAAGAAAGGTTTAAAATAAATCAAGCTTCCATGTAATAAAATTTTAAATACCCAATTCACCCCCCCCCTATTGGGATTACACTGTATTTTCACCAACAACGACCTTTTCAAAAATGTGAAGGCTGGTCGACCACTTGGACTGTAATTCTTCCGTTTGTGTCATTTTGGACCCTTTTTGCATACTTCTTTTTATACATCTTTAAGGAAAACATTCAAACAAAAAAAAAATGGTATTACTTGCAACATGCAAACACATAGAAATGAGGTAGATTAAATCCAAAACTTAAAACATGCTGCTAGGGAAGTTGTATATCAAATTTACATAAAACGAATGTAATTTTAACAAATGGAAGTGTTAGGCATTGATCGTGTGATGTTTGAGCAATCTATAGATCAAGTGAGGACCACTTTATATTCAAATCACTCCCTAAAAGCACTTTGCAAACTTGAAAGAATGAGAATTTCCTTCCTATTTCTTTTAAACAAAAGAACCCCTTAGAACTGCATTTTTCTTTGTAAATCCCGCACCTTGCCCTCATTTGGATGTACCTAAAACTCTCCCCAAGGAGTCCTTTTATAGGCCTTTTATGGAGTGTAGGGAAACCATCTTTGAATTTGAATTTTAAATTCAAATTCAAAAATTAAACACCAATAACTACCAATTGCCAACTGTCACCATTAGAAGTTGATAAATGACATCAAAGGAGCACATAGCAAACCCAAAATCCCTAGTCAATCTCAAGCAAATAATTCAAAAATTCAAAAATTGGTGAGGTAGGTCGACTGCTTGTATAGGCTAGTCAACCGCTTCTAGATGGCACTAACGGATACTTTTGGAGGAATGTTGATCAACCAACCAAAGGGGCTAGTTAACTGCCTTAAGCAAATTTTCCTTTTCCTTTTTTTTTTTTTTTTTTGCTTCAATCTTTCAAAGAACTTTATTTTGGAAAGTAGAAAAAGACTATTGACAATTGCCCCTCTTTTACGAACATTTTAAGATAAAATGTTAGAAAAAGATAGAGATGTAATTTTTTACCTTTTTCTATTAAGAAATTTATAGTTATTTTGAAGTAACCTCAATGACTCCCATAATTACTTGAGTTGGTATTTAGCTTTGTCGACTGGTAATTTTCATGAAGACATTTGTTCCCTTTATACTTCTCTCTGAATTTGTATCATTTTGTAATGCATATTGTTGAACAAGTGAGGAAAGAATTTGAGGAAAGGGTAAGGAATTGCTCTTGGGTTGGAAGAAGTTTTAGAAAAAGGCAAAATGAATGATATCTTTGTTAATTACACTTAAAAAACACTTTTGTTCCTTTATGATAGAAAACAAGATGCCTTGACCTTTGAAAACAATTTCAAGAAAGCTCTTGAAGGATTTTCCAAAGACTACCCTAGTGTTGATTCTCACATTTTAACCGAATATTAGTTGATCAACTTCTTTTAGAGAAGTTCATCCTTAAGTTATATTTTCTCCACTATTTTCTTACCATTTTTATTTGTGGCTTCAACAACTCTATTCCTTTTGGGATGATAAGTGGATGTTGGATCTTGAATTGATTGCATAACTCCTTTATCATCTTCTCGTTCAGATTTTTGGGAGTTTATCTAAGATAATCTATTTTGGTAGGCTAAATCTGTATATTATTTCCTTTTTTACTAACTTGGCTACCATCTTTCTTATTATGCTCACATAAAATGCAATTTCAACCCATTTTGTGAAATAATCAATGGCCACTAAGATGAAACAATTGTCATTTGAAACTTCGGGTGAAATTGGTTCGATTACATCCATGCCCCACATTGAGGATGGCCAAGGGACCACCATGGAGTGTAATGGAATAGGTGGAACCTTTAACTTGCCTGCATATTCTAGGCACTTATAACATCTTCTGACAAAGTATATGCAATCTGTCTCCATTGTGGTCAAGTAATAACTAGCTCCCAAGATTCTTTTTGCTAACATATATCCATGTGGGTGTGTTAAGCATGGCCCTCCATGAACTTCTTCCATAATTTAAGTTGCTTCTTTCATATCCACACATTTTAACAATGTCATGTATAATCCTCTCTTGTATGAGGTGTTTCCACTGAGATAGTACCCCATTGACAACCTTCAAATCATTCTTCGATCATTTCCAAATGCATACGCTAGATATTTCTGATTTTTCAAATATTGTTTTATTCATAATAGCAAGGTTTCCCATCTATTTCTTTAATAACCATGTAATGAGATGGATCACATTATCATGGTTTTATTGTTTCTTCACTATTAATCTTTATCATAGAATCCAAAGTAGCTAATGCATTTGCAATTTTGTTTTTCAACATTGGTAGATGCTCAAAGGATAAAAATATGAATTTTTGTACACGTTTCTCCATATATTGTTGACAAGGTATCAATTTTTGGTCTTTTGTTTTCCATTACTTACAACTTGACATATGATAAAGGCAAAGTCTCTCCATATACTTCTAAATCTCGGATTCTTATTTCTTGTGTATCATTGACTCCAACTATGCTAGATTTTTATTTAGTAACAGTGTTGGTACGGGGAAAGGTTAACTTTGTTAAAATAGGAAATTGTTGCTCTTGAGGTGATACCAACACTATCCCTGGCCTGTATCCATATATATTTGCTTCTCCATCAAAGTACATCTTCCATTTGTTTTAATCTTCTTCAATAGTTAAGACGTGTTCATTTGGGGAACTTAGGTTGGATGTTGCCTTTCTTCTATTGCATGGTTAGCCAAGTGGTCAGCTACCATTTACCCATTGATTGCCTTAGTTCATTTGTAGATAATGTCATACTTAGGGTAGTAACATACTCCACCAAGCAATTCTCCCTGACAATACCAGTTTTTCAAAGATATACTTCAATTATCCATCCGACAAATCAAATGGTAGTGTGAAGGGCCCAAGCTAAAGCATAACATGTTTTTTCCACTGTAGGATATCTCAACTCATATTGATAAAATTTCTTTTTGAGATTGTAGGTTGCTATTTCTTTCTTTTCTATTTCATCATACAACATGCAACCCATAGATTCCTCCAGTATAGTCAAATATAGGATCAATGGCTTTCCTAATATTGGTGGCATCAACACTGGTGGATTCTTTACGTATTCTTTAATTTTGTCAAAATCTTGTTGGCATTATTTGTCTGAATACAAGGATTATTCCTTTTTAAAAGTCTAAAGATTGGTTCACAAGTACCTATTAATTAAGCCATGAACCTAACTATATAGTTCAATCTTCCCAAGAATTCTCGTACTTATTTTTCCATGGACGGAGGTTCCAACTTTTCTACGGTTGAGATCTTGGATAGATCAACCTCAATCCCTCTTTGACTTACTATGAATCCAAACAGCTTTGCCAGAAGTCATTCCAAAAGTGCATTTAGTTGGATTTAACCTCAATTCGTATTTCCTTAATCTTTCAAATAATTTTTGTAGCACTTATGGGTGTTCTTCTTCTATCTTTGATTTTGCAGTCATGCCATTTGCATATACTTCAACTTCCTTGTCATTATGTTATGGAATATTGTGACCATGGCTCTCTAATGTGTAGCGCTAGCATTCTTTAACGTGAAAAGCATAACTTTATAATAGAATGTGTCCCATTGGATGATGAATGTGGTTTTCGCTTTTTCCTCTTTTAACATCTTGTTTTGGTTATATCCAAAGAAACGATCCATGAATGAGAATAACTTGTGCCTGCTTGTATTGTCTACAAACATGTTAATGTGGGGTAATGGAAAATCATCCTTTAGGCGAGCTTTGTTCAAATCTTGATAGCCAAGCACACATCCTTACTTTTCCATCCTTTTTGGAAATTGGAGCGATGTTTGCTACTTGTTTCGAATAATTGCCTACTTCTAGGAAACAAGCATTGAATTGTCTCTTGACAACCTCTTTAATTTTCACCTACTATTGTAGATGCATTCTTCTAAAATTTTATTTCATAATTGGTTCATTGAATTATTTGATGGCAAGCTATTAGTTACTCAAAAGGATCAGATCATTAGTTGGATATCCCTGATGCATAAGTAATTTGTTAAACACAAACTTTTCTTTGGTTTGACCTATAGCCAAAGAAAAGGTTCATTATTGTAAACATATTTATGTTTTTCATTTCTTTTATATTTGTACTATTTTTTTTGTTCCTTGTATTATTCCTTGAACCCTAAGTCATTATTGATTGCAACAAGAGTACTTATCTAATTTAAGTGAAAGTGATAAGGAGATAGACACATTAGAAGAAATATTGAAATTGATTGAAGCATGGAGATTAGACATATAGAAAGTATGGATAAAAGATTCACTATAAAAGATGGAAATAGATACCTTATTGAATCAAAAGTTATGGAATTTAAGGACATGTTCATTTGATTAGATTAGTTAAAGAGGTTGAAGACAATGGTGTTGACTTTTTGATTTTGATATTTTGATGCTGACAAAGCACAAGTATCTTATGTGTGGTTAAGTATGTGAACGTGTCTAAATTTCAGCAAGGAACTTAGAAGCCAAAAGAAACTCCAAGATCATATGTACTTGGTGAATTCTATAAAGAATAAGAAGAGCAAAAGAAGATTGAAGATATTATCTTTTTTTAAATTGTATATGTATTTAGTTTTTGATCTGTAATAATGCATGACATGCATGATATGGATGATAGCTCACGATGACCATAGACAGACCTTAGGGAACCCAACACTTGCACCAAAAACCTTTTTCTAAAAAGACTAAAAATCAAACAAAGGTTTTTGAAATAGCCTTAGGGTCGATTTAGGGACCGACATAGGATTTTTTTGGTCAAATTAAGGGCAAAACAGTAAAATTAAATGCTCTCGATCGACCAACCAAAATTTTATTATAATCCAACGGTTGACTGAAACACTATTTGCCTAGGGTCAACTTGTTGACCAAGGCTCGGTTGACCGACCAAATTTGAACTGAGCTTTAACGGTTGACCAAAGTCAAAGCTAGGGTCGACCGAACCCAACATGCACAAATTGGCTTGGTCGACCGAACGAGTCAAAAGTCAACATATTGACTTCACTCGGTCGACCATTCTGAAATGAACATGTTGTCCATAATCGACCGAATTGATACATGTCTAACCCTAAACTACTTGGTTGACCGAACTGACAGTTCAAATTGGACATGGTCGACCGAACCATATGAATGGTCAACCGAATCTCAGCCATGGTTGACCGAACCCACAAAGGGGTTCAAAATCGCCCTAAGACTATCGACCTTATCCGTAGTTCAAAATTAACACGGTCAATCGAATATAGCAATATGGTCGACCGAACCTCTCGGGTTGGCAATATTTTTACCGCAAGTAACAGGGGTTATTTTTAACTAAACATGTTTAATTTTTTCCCAAAAAACCCAACATATCCCTAACGGTCATATTTTCCCTACGACTATATATACCCCATCATTACTCATATTTTAAAAAGATATTAGATTGCAAATCCTATGAAAATATTTTTGATTCTTTTCATACTCTCCCATTCTCATTACATTGAAAATCTTTTCAAGAACAAATTTATTTGGGCATTTGTTTTTCACAAAAAATTTCATTTACTCTCATTTGCTCTTATTGTTTAAAATCATTCATTGAGAGTATAAGTTGTGTTTCTCCACATATTTCTTTGCTAAATATCTTGGGAGAAATATTTTTCTAACTTATGAATCTGTAGCATTTCTATTGCAAGATTCATAAAGCTTATCTTACCTTTGTTACAAGAACTCATTTTTGGGCATAACTCTAAAATCTCATATACTTCATTTTGAAAAATATTTATGGATATTGCTTTTGAGAATTTGAAGATCTTTGAAGTATACTTTGCATATATATATATATATATATATATATATATATATATATATATATTTATCAAAGATCCTTTATTATTATTTGGGCATAAATCAATTTGAGTGCAAAATTCTAGGTTCTCCTACACTTCATTTGAGAAATATTTTTTGGAGAAAATTTTTATTAAGGTTTGCATCTTTGAAGTGCTTTATCATATACATATAACTCAAAGATTGCATTAGTCATTTTGACAAAATCACATTCTCACATAGAGCTTGATTTCATATCATACGTGAGTGTATATTGGTGTACACATCAACTTTTGTTAGAAGCAATTTATTTGTACACAAATATTTTATTGGTTGTATTCCCGACGTGTGGTCGGAAGAGGGAGACTAGCCCTGTGAATAGTCCCAGTTAGGAGAACACCAGATTGGTTTAGACCCGACTAGGAGAACTAGGTGCACTAGCCTATAAGGTGTTGTAATCGGTGTCACTCCACCTGCAAGTGAGCAATTAATGGAATCCTCTTGCTTGTGAGCTTGAGGCAGAAATGTAGGTAGTATTGGCCGAACCCCGATATCATATTTGGTGTCAGTTTTATTTATCTGCAATTTATTTTTTGCACCTATATGATATTTTTCATTACTCTGATTATACTGTTTATATATTGAATTGGTATATGTTCTAGATAGACCCTAGGTTGTGGTATACTGCTGATAAATTAGTTATACCTAGGAAGAAATTTTTTAAATACCCAATTCACCTCCCTCTTGGGAATACACCAATTCTAACAATTGGTATTAGAGTCTCGTTGCATAGACTTAAATGTTTTTGCAAAAGATCACAATGGCTCAAATTGGTGTATCCCCATTCGGCGAGGGACAGTCACCTACTTGCCCTCCATTGTTTTGTGGTGTAAACTACATCCACTGGAAAATTAGAATAAGTGTTTTTATAAAATCTATGAATTGGAGGGCCTAACAGGTGATTAATAAGGGAATTTGTATGCCCGTAAATGAAAATGATATTAATTTAATGCATGCAAATTCACATGCCATGGATCTACTGTACTGTGCTTAAGATACTAATATTTTTCTTGAGATTATGGCATTTAAATGTGTGAAGGAAATCTAGGATGAGTTAGAAAAGAGATGACCCAGGAAAAAGAAACTGCCACTCTAGAAGCTCCAAGCTCAAACGATCTGGTAGTGGCATATCATGAGCATGTAGCATTTGTAGTCAATGAGATATATGATTCTCACTCTATCTCTTTTGATGACTCTTGTTGTGAATGTTGCTATATAACATGTATTGAATCTAATGATAAATCTATTGATGATGTGTGTGATGATTCTTGTAACAAATATTGTGACATATCTTGTGATGAATCATCTGATAGCTCATGTGATGTTTTGGGTGACAATTCATGCAGTGATTCATATGATAATTATTGTGTTAAATTTTGTATTGAATCACATAATGAATTTATTGATGGAAGCATGCTTTTGAATGAAAAACTAGAAAATGATTTATCGAAAATGTATAAGCTTCTAGTTAGGATGAATAAACAGAAAATATTTTTGAAAAATGAAACTATTAGGGTAGAAAAATAACTAGAAAATCTAGTTGAATAGCATGCTACCTTAGAAAAGAAGAAAATTGTGAAGGTTTTGGAAAACATTTGCATAGAGAGAAAAATTGAAAATTATCCTGAAATGTTTTTCAAATCTACAAGTAATGAAAAGAATAATCATAACAATCCCTTAGAAGTTAAAAGAAATAAATCTTTCAGAAGGGGTTCACTTTTTAAGTCCCACAGTCATAAATCTACCCCATTTAGTAAAAATAGAACAAATAAGAAAAAAATTTCACGTATATACAAAATTCACTTAATGATGGGGCACATTCTATATAAATGTACATCTAGAGGTTCTAGAGGCATAGACAAAGAAATGTTATGGGTAATCATGAAAGCACACCCAGTAGGAGATGAGGAAGGATGATTTCAATAGAAATTGCATATTTTTTTTTTATTCTTCCTTAGTTCTTAGGTATAGGGGTTGTGATGATTAAAAAGCTTGGGAAGTGGTTCAAGCTTAAAATATAAGACCTTAGTATATGCATTCCTAATACACTATCTTGTTATACTAAGAATCTAAATCAACTTCCAAATGGACAAGGCACTTGTGCCTGGTATATAATTCCTAATGCTTACTCATACTTGAATGTAAAACTTTAAGCTAAGCATACCTTTTGTGCATTACACAGGCCTGAGCGTTAGGGAATCAATTCATCAAGTCATAATCAAAAATTCCTCTTGTGCTTAAAATATAAAAAATCCTCTATTTTGGTTAATCTCCTCCATAGGAAATCTTTACCAAACCACGATCATATCAGGTAAAGATTCATCCTTTCCTTGGTTTATATCCTTGTTCCAAATTGTGATAATATCTAAAGGATACATCCCAATTAATTAGGTCATGGCATGCAAAACAGCCAAAGAAATATGGGATAAATTAGAAGTAAATTATGAAGGAACGGTTGATGTGAGAGACAATAAAATTGACATGCTCACTAGTAAATATGAAGCCTTTAGGATGAACCCAAATGAAACTATCACTAGTATGTACACTAGGTTCACTCATATAATAAACTCCCTCAATGCCTTAAGGAAAAACTACTCTACATATGAGATGATTCGAAAAATCCTTAAAGGACTTCCACCAATTTGAGAGCCTAAAGCCACAGCAATTACGGAAGGAAGAAATCTCAAAAATACCTTCCTAGATGAATTAATTGGATTGCTTCTCACCTATGAGATGACTATGAACGAAAGGAATTCTGAAAACAACAAACAAAAGAAATCAATAGCCCTTAAAGCTGCAAAAGAAAGCTCTAGTGAAGAAGAAGATGATAATGAACTAGAAGATGATGAAATAGTATTGCTCACTAGAAGACTCGAAAAATTCTTCAAGAAAAATAAGAAATTCGCTAGAAATTTTAGAGGTGCAAAGTCTAAAAAAGGAGAAACAAGTACAATGAAAACTAAGAATGAACCTCCTACTTTTTATAATTGCTAAAAGGTTACATGGGATGACACGAGCTCAAGTGATGAATTGGAGAACAAATCAAGTGAACAAGAAGTTGCGAACATCTGCTTCATGGCAAAAAATGCTGAGGTAAATTATATTATTCTAGCTCATAAGAAGAATCAAGTGATGAATCATGTAATGACTCATGTGAAAGTATGCCATCATATAAAGAAATTCAAGTTAAGTTGCTTGCATTACATAATAGGTTTATAAAAGTAACAAAAAGAAACATAGCCTTAAGAAAACAAAATGAAGCACTCAAAAATCAACTAGAAACTTCAAAATCAATTGAAAAAGAAAAAGAATCATACATTGACAAACTTATGAAAAAAATCAACAATATGTCTCAAGAGTTGGTAAAACTTTAAGTAAATGGTGAAAGCAAGAAAGTGTTAGAAATAAAAGACCTTAAAAGTAAAATTGACGATAAGGATAAAATTATTTACAATTTTACAGAAGGAAAAGAGAACTTTGAAAAGTTAATTGGAACCCAAAGAATGTCATTAGACAAAGAAGGAATTGGATACAATGGAATTGAGAACAAAAAGAAAAAGAATCTATACATGAGATTCTTTGTAAAGGAATCAAAGTATTATGCAAGCACATCTTCCACAAATATCCATGAACACACTAAGTGCTTCTTGGGTAAGAAAAGAGGACATGTAAAATTTGAATGCCCATTTAAAAGAAAAAATTTTAAAGTCAAGAAAGTATAGAAAGTCAAAGAAAATAAATCTGAAATAAAAAGACCTAAGATGGTTTGGGTACCTAAAAATAACACATTGAACCTTTCTTGTAGGTTTGCTTTAGAACAACCCCATCAAAAGACAAATAACAGTTTGACAGCGGGTGTTCAAGGCACATGACTAGAGATAAATCCAAATTCACCACACTAATTGAAAAAGATGGTGGATATGTCACATTTAGTGATAATGCTAAAGGTAAAATCATTGGAATTGGAAAAATAGGTAAAGAACCTTCTTTGACCATTGATGATGTTTTGTTGGTAGATAGATTGAAACATAATCTTTTAAGTATAAGTCAATTAAGTGATAAAGGATTTGACATTATTTTTAAACAAGACAAATGCATTGTTGAAAATAAAGAAAAACATAATGTCATATTCGCCACTAAAAGAATTGATAACGTTTATTGCATAAATTTTAAAGATCTAAAATCTCAAGATATCACATGCTTAGCAGCCATGAATAAAGCAAGTTGGCTATGGCATAGAAGACTAGGACACACTAGTATGGACATACTATCAAAATAAGTTAAAAAGAACTTAGTTAGAGGACTTCCCAGCAATAAGTTTGTAAAGGATAAAACTTGTGATGCTTGTCAATTATGAAAGCAAACTAAGTCTAGCTTCAAGAAGAAGAAACATATTTCCACTGGCAGACCCTTAGAGCTTATTCAATTAGATTTATTTGGCCCTACTATAACATTAAGTCTAGTAGGAAAGCAATATGCTTTCGTTATCGTTGAAGACTACTCCAGGTTTACTTGAGTACTCTTCTTAGCTTCAAAACATGAAGCTTGCAATATGTTGATAAATTTGTGTAAAAAACTTCAAAATGAAAAAAGATATGGTGTTTTAAATATCATGAGTGATCAACGAAGAGAATTCAATAATAAGGATGTTGATAAATTCTACAATGAAAATGGAATAAGACATAATTTTTCAGCACCTAGAACTCCACATTTGTTGAAAGAAAGAATAGATCCCTTCAAGAAATGGCTAGGACCATGTTAAATGACCACAAATTACCTAAGTACTTTTGGGTTGAAGCCGTTAATACTGCATGCTATTTCATGAATAGAGTTTCCATAAGATCAACCTTAAATAAAACCCCTATGAACTATGGAAAGGAAGAAAGCCTAACATAGCTTACTTTCATGTATTTGGATGCAAGTGCTTTGTACTAAATGATAAAGATAACTTAGGGAGATTTGATGCAAAATCTGATGAAGGAATCTTTTTAGGGTATGCATTGAATAGAAAAGCTTTTAGAATTTATAATAAAAGAACACTCATTATTATAGAGTCAATTCATGTAATCGTTGATGAATTAAATTCATTTACACAAACAATTGATATTGAAGAAGTTAAAACTGATGCTGCACAAAAAATAGAATACTTAGAAATCATAAAAGTAAAAGAAGAGAAAAATAAAGAAACCCAAAATAATGATTTTACTGAAAATTCAGAATTACCTAAAGAATGAAAATTTGTAAGAAATCATCCAGTAGATCAAATCATAGGAGAACCATCACGAGGAGTATCAACTAGATCTTCATTGAAAAACCTATGTAATCATTGTGCATTTCTATCCCAAGAAGAACCTAAGAACATTAAAGAAGTGTTAAGTGATGATTCACAGATAATAGAAATGCAAGAAGAATTAAATTAGTTTGAAAGAAATAGAGTATGGAAGTTAGTTCCTAGACCTAATGATCATTCAATAATTGGAACTAGATGGGTATTTAGGAATAAAAAGGATGAAAATGGTATTGTAGTAAGAAATAAGGCAAGACTAGTGGATCAAGGATATAATCAAGAAGAAGGAATAAACTACGATGAGACTTTTGCTCTCGTAGCAAGAATGGAAGCTATAAGAATGTCATTAGCCTATGCATCTAACAAAGAATTTAAACTTTATCAAATGGATGTGAAGACTGCATTTTTCAATGGTTTTATAAATAAAGAAGTCTATGTAGCACAACCTCCTATTTTGGAAGATATAAATAACCCCGATCATGTATTTAAATTAACAAAAACATTATATGGGTTAAAACAAGCTCCTAGAGCTTGGTATGAGAGGTTTAGTGGATTCCTACTAGAAAATGGTTTTTCAAGAGGAAAGGCGGACAACACCTTCTTCATAAAATCTAAGAATAAAGATATGTTTCTTATACAAATTTATGTTGATGTTATCATATTTGGTGCTACAAACGATAATTTATGTAAGGAATTTTCAAAATGTATGCAAAACGAATTTGAAATGAGTATGATGGGAGAATTAAATTATTTCCTAGGATTACAAATCAAGCAAGCTAAAAATGGTACCTTCATAAATCAATCAAAATATATGAGAGACATGTTAAAGAATTTTGACATGAAAAGTAGTAATAGGAACACCAATGAGTACTTCCATAAGCCTTGATAAAGATGAAAAAGGAAAACCAGTTGACATGAAACACTATTAAGGCATGATAGGTAGTTTGTTATACTTGACAGCTAGTAGACCAGATATAATGTTTAGTGTTTGCATGTGCTCCCAATTTCAATAAGCTCCTAAGGAATCTCACCATATACAATAAAAAGAATCTTAAGATATTTAATAGGTATTATTGACTTAAGACTATGGTATCCTAAGAACACTGGATTTGAAATGATTATTTACTCAGATGCAGATTATGCAAGATGTCAAATTGATAGAAAAAGTACAAGTGAAACTTGTCATTTTCTAGGACAGTTTTCCAAGAAACAAAATTCTATAGCCTTATCCACTCTTGAAGCTAAGTATGTTGCAGCAGGTAGCTATTGTGCTCAAACACTCTATATGAAACAACAATTAAAAGACTTTAATTTAGAATACTCAACTATACCTATTAAATGTGATAATACAAGTCCTATAAATATTTTCAAAAATCCAATATCACATTCAAGAACAAAACATATAGATATTACACACCATTTCTTAAGGGACTGTGTTCAAAAAGAGGATATAATTCTTGAATTTGTGAATACAAATTGTTAGCTTTACCGTGATCCCAAGAGGGGGGGGGGGGGTGAATTGGTATTTTTAAATTTTATCTTCTAGGTATTTCTCCTAGCAGCAGTATGTTCACAAGCCTAGGGTCAATCTAGTGCAAATAATGTAAATATACCAGAAATTAAATAAAGCAGTTTAAACAATCATATAAGCGTCAGAAAGCAGTAAAGGAAAGATGACACGCAGATATGTTATCGAGGTTCGGCCAACTGCCTACGTCCCCGCCTTGGCTAACCAGCACAAGGATTATCACAATACCTTGCTCACTTAAACGGGTGGAGCGGCACCTATACAAACCAAGTCAAATTACCACAGGGCTGACCTCAACCTTTACACCAATCCTTACCGGGCTGGATTACCGCCCCCTCAGGCCACGCCTGGAATCTCTCAGATATACAATCACAAGGTACAATGCAGGAGTGCTTTCACGTAAAGCAGATTTGTACCACAAATGCGCACAAACACAAACACCACAAGTGATTTAAAATGTAAGCTCTGTGTGGTCTGAATATGTCAACTCTCAACTATGTTTTCTATCAGTGTAGTACGTACGTGAGAGTGTCAATAATAATCTGTGTACTTTAAAATATTCAATCAAGCGTATTCACACAGAGTATCAAACAAGCCTCAACATAATCAATCAATAGAATGAGTCAATCATACGAATATGTATATGCTTGAATGGCAAAATAGATAATCTTTGTTTTCGGTAAATGCTATATTACTTGTATAAATAATACCACAAAGATTAGTGTAACAAGCACAAATACCTTTTCACAAATTGTTCAATAAGTTCCACAAGATATTTGAGTAAGCTTGAAATATGTTTTTGCGAATCAAAACAAATACACACTTCCAAAGATGTTGCAATGATAATGCAACACTCAGAAGTTTACCACAAGTTTTCTTAGAATAGGCTTATTAGCAAAGCCTCCTAAGAAAACTTAGGTTATGCTCTCGAGAGAAAAATCGATTTAAACACTCTTAAACAATGAGAGCAAAACCTGTTTGAATATACACTGAAAGCACTTACAAATGATTTGAACAAATGAGCTAAAATGCTTTTGGGAAAGATTTGAGCAAGTAGGAATCACAAGGAGGTATTTTTGCTTGAGAGAAATTTTCCTAATCCTTTTTGCTAATCAATGCTTAAATCACCAAATGAAGGAGTATATATAGACAAACTAAAAATTTTGACAGTTGGGGACTTATTAGGGATTTTCAGAAAAGATTAATGACACTTAAGAAACTTTAACCCTGTTTAAAAAATTTAACCTCGGTAAAAAAATAGGAGCAACCCGAAAGGTCCAGTCGACCAAAAGTGGTTCGGTCGACCAGGACTCAAGTGGCTCGGTCGACCAGGGGAATTTTGAACTGAGTGGTCGGTCGAATGGGCAAGGGCGATTTTCAAAAACTCCGAAGTTCAGTCGACCGAGGCCTTTTTGAACTGTATGGCTCGGTCGACCAGACCGTTAGGAATCCTCCCAAGACCCCTCGGTCGACCAGGCAGTTGGAGTACAAATATGGTCGGTCGACCGGGAGGTCAAAATGTTGACTCCCAGGTGGTTCGGTCGACTGAGGTCAAATGACCTATAAGGGCTCGGTCGACCGGGCCTGGGTCAAATAGTTGACCCGGACCGGTTTCGGTCGACCGGGCCAAATTGAACTGAGTTGGCCGGTCGACCGAAAGTGCACCAAATGTGCATTTCAGTCCCGAATTGACCTAAAAAGGTTTATTCCAAGTGCCTAATAAACATATGTGCATATGTGTGTGTCCTAAGGTCACTTGGAGTCCAGTTTTGGAAACACCGAAAAAGTTCGGTGTCGGTCGTCCTTCGGTCGATAGAAGGTGTACCCTAAGGTCTCTCTACAGTACTCTTTCATTCAGGGTTTGGTTCAAGCTTACAAAATAAATCATGGATGTGATGTGTGTTCTTATTACAAACCAAAACCCTAATTACTATTACAGACATCCTAGTTACTATTACAGACAAAATTCACTTAGAGATATTACAATTTGGAATATGAAATTGTCTTCAAGCTTTCACGTGTCCTTGAATATATGCTAGTATAAACCTACACATGAACTAGATATTTATTAAATACAATTGTATTTGTCATTATCAAAACCAGGGTGTGACCTATAAGGTCAACACAAATGATCAATAGGCAAGCATCTTTACAAAACCACTCTCAAAGGATCGATTTATCTCTATTAGACATGAATTAGGATTGTTACATATTAGAGAAGTCATTTAAAATAAATAATAATAATAATAATAATAATCTGCATATCAGGTGACTGACCATGTGATGTTAGGCGATTGACTTGCTACTGCCTAACGAAATTAAGCTCATCAGGTGCCTAACTTTTCGAGTGTTAGGCGACTGACAAGTGGCGGGTTGTATGCTTATATACGAAAACCCTTATTTTTTGAAACCCTCAACCACCTGACTCTGCTTCCTCACTCGTCTAACACTCACTCTCTTCAATTTCCAGCCTCTTCCTTCTTTTAAACCTTCAATTCTCACTTGAAGCATTTACTCCTACTTCATTTACGATCCAATACCAAGGGTTTCCATCAAGTCATCATGCCATGTATGAAGACCACAGGGAACAAAGCTTCATCCTCCAAGCCTATTGAAGATGATGAAGTTGGAAAATGGTTGATCTCTCCACATGCCAAGCAAATATTTAGGAATCACCTTCGTTCCACGGATCCCATATTTGGTAAAGTTCTTGATACCTCCTTCTTTGAAACCGATTTTCCTAAAATAGTACCCATGTTTAAAAAGACTAGAATGGAAGAAGTTTATCACATATCAAGCCCCTGGATATTACCCATCTTTGATCAAAATTTTTTATGCCAATTTGGTTAAAAGCGATATGGGACTATCCACCGAGATCATGGGGAATTCAATTACACTCACCCCACAATCCGTAGCTAAATTTCTCCATATTAAGCAAGGTGATTTTGAATTTCCTCCAATTGAAGAATCATGGATAATGGCTCAAGACTTCACTCCAGAAGAGTTTTTGCCAGTGGTTATGAAGGAAGAACATGTTTACTTTGGTAATCCCCCACTTTACAAACAACTAAACCTCTAAGTTCTAGTTCTTCAAAAATTGATCACCTACAATATTTTATCACAAGCTGGATCTCATGACCATGTTACCTTTCTGAATTGGTTTGTAATGTGGTGTATTCTTTAAGGGAAAAAATTGGATTTACCAAGCCTCATTCTTAGGTGGATGATTACAAGGGAAGAAGCTCGTCGTATTGTTCTTCCGTATGGTGGGATTCTGAATTTCATATTTGCACACTTTCATCTTGCCACACCATCCTCCCCGTTTTTTAAATGGAATCACTATGACATCTTTTCTGCCACTACCCCTAGGATGATGGGATATGAAAAACATGAATAAGGGTGGTTTCCCAAAGGAGGAAGGCAACGCTACCAAGCTCCTGAACCACAACCACCTGTTCAGCATCCAGAACAGTAGTTTGCTCCTCAGGTAGAAGATAGCCCTTCATGGTTCCTCCCATTCTATCACCAATTCTCCACCTTTAGTAGTGAAATGAGGTCTAGAGTTAAATTCAAGAAAATGTTGCATCTCTGTAGATCAACTATTCCTTCCTTGATCTAAGAATTTGACATATTGAACAGCATTTGGCGAGTTCCTCACACACTAGAGATCCTATGGACATCAACTCTACACCTCCCAGTAATGATGCATCTGATGATGAATCCGAGGACAAAGAAGAAGATGAAGAAATTACTGAGGATAATGATGGAACTGATAATGATGCAGCTAATGATGCTTGATATCTCCTTCTATTTATTTATTTATTTATTTTTTCTATATATCTCAGTTATCCATCTATATTTGCGTTAAAATTTCAATTTTTTATTTTTGTAGTTTGGTTTGTATCTCCATATGTTTTTGACACTATGGATGACTATGAATATCTTTCATGTGTACATTTACCTTTGCTACGTTACTTTTCTTTTTGATTGAAGTCAAAAGGGGGAGAAAGTTTGAGCAAAAATGAGAGCAAATTTGAGCTAAAATGCAGACTATACAAAATATATGAGATATGATATGATTTTTATGATATGATGAAAAGAATTATGATGATCTAATACTTGATTGATACATTATATATAATGCACTGATACTTGATTATTATATTGATATTGAAAAATAAGCTTACATGATATTTGAAGATTTGTTTTTCAAAACATTGTCAAAAGTATGCTTATTGTAAGGGGAAGCCTTATCAAGGTTCATTCTCTTTTGCTCCTTATTTGTCATCATCAAAAGGGGGGAGATTGTTGGCCTAACAAGGCTTACGAATCTTATTTTGATGATAACAAATCAAGGGAATTTAACATGTTTTGGTTAAAGTAATGATGTTTCAGGAATTAAGCATTAGAGTTCAAGATCAAGAGTGCATTGATAGCCTACATTCCAAACAACTGATCAAAAGAAAGCTCAACAGATCAAGTTTGTCAAATCTTATGAAAGCTTAAAGACTTCTTCTTCTCAAAGTCAAAATGGACTCAAAACAAGATATACATAAAGACTTCACACTTAGAGAGTTTAGGTCTTAAGGAAAGTCTTATGTAAGTACTTCAATTTAAAATCAATATGGATGCTTTGAAGCTCTTTAGGAATGATTACAGACTTAGAGACCTATTTTTAAAACCTTAGGAAACATATTTTTCAAATTTCAAATCAAAGATTCCAAGATTAAAAACTAAAAGAGTTTTTAGAAACAAAATCTTAAAAACAGTTAAAATGCATGCTCAGGCGATTGACTAGGTTTCATCAGGCGATTGAAAAATTATACGGTTTTTAAGAAAGGCAAATTGAACTGTGACAAGCGCCTCACAAAACATTCTCAATTGATTGACAGTAGTCAGGCGATTGAAAGAATATTGTCAGGGGACTGATAGAACACTGACTTTTGAAATATGCTGATTTTTTAATGTGACAGACGACTGACACATTTTGGTTAGGTGACTAATGTTCGTATTTTTTGAAATAAAGCAGCGTTGAAAAGTTTTCAAAATTGTTTGCTTGGGCTCCAAACTTTGTATAAGCTTAGGAAATACTCCCAAGTAAACTTGGGCAACAAGGAATTACTTTTAGAACTCTATAAATATATGGAAGACCAAAGGATTTTCACAACAACAACTACAAGCAATCAAGCAATCAAAGTCTCTAATTCTCAAAGCTTTCTTGCTCACTCATTCTTGCTGAAGTTATATTGAATTCCTGCTGATACAACCACTCGGGTCATGTGTTCTTACCAAGCTTCTTTCAAACTAAAGAAGAACCCAATGATTAATTTCTTGAACTTCAAATTTATTCTTTATTGATATTTAAATTTGAAGTATATCAGTGCTCTAACTTGTACTAATCAGCTCTATTGTGAGAGTGTCTTTGTACACAAGAATTTGTTCTTGTTTCTTGTTATTTTTTGACGGTTCAAGTTGTTGAATCATTGTATCGAGTGTGGGGTATCGCTTGGAGAGGAGGGCTCTATCCTATTGAAGGAGTTTTGTAAAGGTTTGCTCCACCCGTAAAGGAGTGGTATAGTGGAATCCTTAGGTGTGTTGCTTAAGGTGAGAACGTAGGTTGGCATAGCCCATAAAACTAGGTGTTATTCTATTCCCTACTCTCTTTAAATTTAAGCACTTATAAACTGCGTGGTTGTGTACTTAATTTGCTGGATATTAATTTGTTTTTGGGAATTACGGAAACCATAACGAAGTACGTTGATTGATCAATATATTGCAAAAAACACAAGGGAGTACGTTGATTGATTAATACCAAAGCTCATTAATATATTGGTTGGTTACATACTTAATTTAAGATACTTAATTGATACCAAAATTTGAACTTTGGAAGCCTGGTTGGACTTTCTATTTTATTTCATATTGCAATACCAAGCTTATTTCTTGATTAGTTTGAGTGTCGGTTATTATAGATCAATTGTACTTGAGAAGTTGATTGTTGTGATTATAAAATAATTCAAATTGAAAAGGGGTTAAGACTTAACTAAAAGAACTTGTAAAACAAGAATTTAAAAAGAAAGTTTTAAAAACCCAATTCACCCCCCCCCCCTCTTGGGAGTACACTTTAGCTTTTTAAGCAAAGTAAGTTAAATTTGGAGGAGCTATAATCTTCGCTAACACAAAAAAAAAAAAAAAAGGGATTTTCAAGGATCTCCTATGTAATCAAGAAGAGCTAAGTCATGAATTTAGAGCTTTGTACTTTAAAAAATGATGTAATTACACTATATAAAATAGGGTTATTAGTGATAGTTTTAAATTAGTCACTAAAACAGCGGTAACAACTACTTATTAGTAATGAATTTTAAAATCGTTATTAATAATGAAGTATTAGTGATGATTTTATTCTGTCACTAAAAGCCTAAGATCGTCATTATAAATTCTACATTTTCTCGATTGAAAACTGTCACTAAAGAAGTGGTACTATTAGTGACGGTTTGAAAACCGTCACTAATGCTTGCTGGTGGTACTATTAGTGATGGTTTGAAAATCATCACTAATAATACCACTTTTAGTGAAAGTTTAAAACCATCACAAATACTTTATGGTGGTGTTATTATGGATGGTTTGAAAACTGCCACTAATACATTAAAAATAATATTTTTTTTTGAATTCATTTATTAATTCCTGTAAAAACCTGTAATTACATTTTAGCATACATAATATTGAACCAGAATTACTAAAAAATTCATAAATTATTCAAAATTCAAATAAAAATTGTTCAAAATTCATAAATTCTTCCAAATTCAAATACAAATTCAAATTAAAAACTCTATTCTGTTCAGATAATAAGAAATACATAAAAATTCAAAAGTTGCATCTTACTGTAGTGCTTGACATCGTCTTGATGTAGTGATAGCCCGAAAACCCTTCAAAATAATAATTATACAAAAAAATGAGTATACAATTTTTGAATATATATATACATACTATAAGTAAAAATGATTTAATAGCAAAATGATCGGACATAATTAAAAAAAAATGTATAATTTTAAATAGAAAATTAAGTTTAATCATTCGGAATTGACCCCACTCGTTTTGGACCTCGTATGTCTGACTTGGACACCTGAATGGTAAAATCCACTAAGTTTTCTAAGTTTGTTTGTATTTTAACTTTACTTTTAAGAGGGCAAAGAACTCATGGGGAGGAGTTTTTGGGCATTGTTCACTCCGGCACATCTAGCTTAATGTGATAGACGTGCTGGGACTAAACCCATTCATTTTTGACCTCGTATGCCCGAATTGGACACCTGAGTACTTAAAATCAACTAAGTTGATTAAGTTCGCTTCTAAGTGCATAATTTTAAAACGGGAAGGAGTTTTTTAGCACCATCAGTTCCGGCACATCAAGCTCAATGTCATGGACTTGTTGGGACTAACCTGACTCAGTTTGGACCTTGTATGGCTGACTTGAACACCTAAGTGCTAAAATCTACTAAGTTTGCCAAGTTTGTTTGTATTCTAACTTTTCTTCTAAGTGGGAAAAAAGCTTTGGGGAGGAGTTTTTGGGCACCGTCAACTGCGGCATGTCCAGCTCAATGTGACGGATGTGTTGGGACTGACCCCACTTAGTTTGGACCTCATATGCCTGAATTGGACACATGAGTGCTTAAAATTAATTAAATTTACTAAGTTTGCCTCTAAGCGCATAATTTTTAATTGGGGAGGAGTTTTTGGGCATTGTCAGCTTCGACAGGTCCAGCTCAATGTAATGGATGTGTCAAAACTAACTCTACTTGATTTAAACCTTGTATGCCTGACTTGGAAACCTGAGTGCAAAAATCCTCAAAATTTGCTAAGTTTGTTTATATTCTAACTTTGCTTCTAAGTGGCAAAAAACTCTAGAGGAGGAGTTTTTAGGCACTGTCGGCTCTAGCACATCCAACTCAATGTGATGGATGTGTTGAGATTAACCCCACTTAGTTTGGACCTCGTATGCCTGAATTGGACACTTGAGTGCTTAAAATTAATTTATTTTACTAAGTTTGCCTCTAAGCGCATAATTTTCAATTGGGGAGGAGTACTTGTGCACCCTCAGCTCCAACACGACCAGTTCAATGTTACGGACGTGTCGAGATTGACCCCACTTGGTTTGGACCTAATATGCTCGACTTGAACACCTGAGTGTCAAAATCCACTAAGTTTGCTAAGTTAGTTTGTACTCTAACTTTACTTTTAAGTGCACAAAAAGCTCCTAAGGAGGAGTTATTGGGCACCGTCAACTCTTACACGCCCACCTCAATGTGACCAATGTTTTGAGACTAACCACACTCAGTTTGGACCTCGTATGACTAAATTGGACACCTGAGTGCTTAAAATCAACTAAGTTTACTAAGTTCGCCTCTAAACATATAATTTTAAATCAAAGAGGAGTTTTAGGCATTGTTAGCTCTGGCATGTCGAGCTCAATGCCATGGACGTATCAGGGCTAACCCTACTCGGTTTAGACCTCATATGCCCGACTTGGACACCAGAGTGCTAAAATTCACTAAGTTTGTTAAGTTTGTTTGTATTCTAACTTTACTTCTAAGTGAGCAAAAAGCTCCTAGGGAGAAGTATTTGGGTACCATCAACTCTGGCATGTCGAAATCAATGTGATGAATGTGTTGGGACTAAACCCATTCATTTTGGACCTTGTATGCCCAAATTGGACACCTAAGTGTTTGAAATCAACTAATTTTACTAAGTTCACCTCTAAGCGCATAATTTTCAATTGGGAAGAAGTTTTTAGGCACCGTCAGCTTCGGCACATCAAGCTCAAGGTTGTGGATGCTTCGAGACTAACCACACTCAATTTAAACTTAGTATACCCAATTTGGACACTTGAGTGCTAAAATGCACTAAGTTTGTTAAGTTTGTTTGTATTCTAACTTTGCTTCTAAGTGTGCAAAAAGCTCCCGGAGAGAAATTTTTGGGCATCGTTAGCTCTGACATGTCTAGCTCAACATGACAGACATGTTGGGATTGACCCCACTTAGTTTGGACCTTGTATGCCTGAATTGGACACTTGAGTGCTTAAAATCAACTTACTTTACTAAGTTTATCTTTAAGCACATAATTTTCAATTAGGGAGGATTTTTTGTACACCGTCAGCTTTAGCACATCCAACTTAATGTGATAAGTGTTGGGATTGACCCCACTCGGTTTGGACCTTGTATACCTAACTTGGACACTTGAGTACTAAAATCCAATAAGTTTGCTAAGTTTGTTTGTATTCTAAATTTGCTTCTAATTGGGCAAAAATTTCCAGGGGAGGATTTTTTGGGTACCGTTTGCTTTGGCATGTCTAGCTCATTATGATGGATGTTTTGGGACTAACCCCACTCAATTTGGACCTCGTATGCTCGAATTGGATACCCAAGTGTTTAAAATAAACTAACTTTATTAAGTTCATCTCTAAGCACACAATTTTCAATCGGTGGCGAGTTTTTGGGACCGTCAGCTCTAGCACACTAGCTCAATGTGACAAACATGTTAAGGCTGACTCCACTTAGTTTGAACCTCCATGATGAAATTTAGAAATAATCATTCCTTATCTATTCCTTATTATGAACTAATAAAATATTCATTATATGTATTCTCAGACATTGATGTAGGACGAGATGGATTGACGTAGTCCAACTGTTCAACCCTCACATAAGCACATACACTCAAAGCACTTCAAATTAAGAATTTAATTAACCAAACATAAACATAATAAATCATGCTATATTTCACATGTTGTTGGATTTTTGAAACAGTGTATGATGTTGTCCAGAAATAAATCCCAAGAGTTCTTTCACAAAGGAATCAAGTTATATGCAGCAAAGATGTTATTCAAAAATTCAAGAATATAAGTTCTATTGTTAGCATAGCAATATTCCCATAATTGATTTTGAAACTAGCAAGTAGTAATATTGAAGTCTATGGATTCAAAGGGCTTATCAAATATGAAATTTCAGAGCTTGAAGCTAAGGCTTTAACAATATTAAATAAGGATTCAAACCAATACTGAGTTACCAAGAGATCCGATAGATGATGTGACGCTTTTCAACAGAAATTAGTCCACACCTTAAGTTCTTCGTACAAGCTTCAAACTAGTAAAAGAAACGCAGTAATGGAATGGGGAAATAGTGGTTGTGTGGGGGATATTTTGATGATGGTTGTGTGGGTGCTAGAGGGGAGGCCGTGAGAGTGAGATAAGGATGGGGTTGTTGGATAGGATAGTGGTCTCTTACCACCGGATCTCCGGAGCGAATGCTTAGCCTCACACTACTCGATAAGATTGGACAAAGCTTAAATATGCTTTAGCAAAGGAAATCCCTTTTTAATTCAATAACAATACGTAGCTCTCTATGCTTTTTTAGTTTTTACAGTGGAGTTATAGAGACTTAGCACAAAGGGACAAGACAATAAACAACTCACACTTCCCATACAAACATGGGAGACACAAATAATAAATATAGCAACTTACTAGACACATTAATGGTTCTAACACAACTTACTAGCACACACACAACTTACTAAGAACAAACACATGCAAGCAAGTTGTCTTGCAATATTACACATTAAATAAGAGTGAAAGGGAAGGGTCCAAATTCATATGGGGTCCATAAGAGTGTATAGGTTCCATATGGGTCTCGAACTTGCTTATTTCAATGCTTAGATGATAGTACTATCGAGTAGGTTGCACTCCCAAGGCTCCTAGTCGCATCCATGGTTGAAGCATTCTGGAAATCTTTAGTGTTCAGTAGACCTAGTTGCACCTCATGGTCTCCTGGTTCCACCCTAGTCAAGATAATCTAGAAAATCTACTATGCTGGTACTCTAGAATCTTCTATCTTGACCTGGTCTCCCATTGTGCCTTCTTGGTTGCACAAGATGGTCGAACAAGGACACTCTACATTACTTGAATCCATGTGTACCTATAAAATAATCACAAACCAAAGTAGACATCTAGAGGCCGTCCATGTATCACCATGTCGGCAAAAAAAAGGGGTAAGGCCTGCTGATCCCCATCATCTCTCCCGGGCCCAAAATAATTCTTCTCCAAAGAATGAGAAGTGAAGTACTGGGAGTACAATTCTGGGTTAAGACGAAGGAGGTCTTCTTTCAAAATCTAGTTACGCTCAGATATTGGTTTACCTCTCCACTTAACCAAGAATTTTTGGTATAAACCTGCTCGTGTGAATGTTGTCTTGTCATCCAAGATCTCTTCAATTTCATCACGATTTTTGGGTATGGGTAAAGGTGGAGGTAAAGGCAATTTAGGGGTTTCATGTTTATGTGGAGTGGAGAACGAAGTGGGATCACCTACAAGGTTAGTACTGGAGGGCTCCACAAAAGGAGATGCTTTAAGAAATGAGGTTAGATCCTCAACATTAAAAACATTGTTTATGCCAAAATCAACAGGAATATCCAGCATGTAAGTATTAGAACTAATTTTTTTTAAAAAACTTTTGAAAGGACCCATCTTTTTAGCGTGCAACTTTCTTACCTTTCCTAGAGGAATTCGCTCGGGAAGAATATGGACCATAACCATATCACCCTCTGAAAATTCTTGTAACCTGCAATGTATGTCAGCACTAGATTTATAATGCTTATTGTTCAAGTTAATTTTCATTCTTATTTTAGAGTATAGGTCATGTATATGCTTAGCAAAAGCATCAGCTTGTTCACTCACTCTAACTTGTGGAGGTAATGGGACAAGATCTATAGCCTTCCTAGGTTGATAACCAGTGATAACCTAAAAAGGACTCAATCCTGTGGTTCTATTCACTAAGCTATTAAATGCAAATTCAACCATCGGAAGACACAAATCCCATGAACTTATGTTCTCACCTACTAGCCATCTTAATAGGTCACCTCAGATCCTATTAACTACTTCAATTTTCCCATTAGTTTGGGGGGTGGTAAGCATTAGAAAACTGGAGTTTGGTACCTAACATTGCCTACAAGGTTTTCCAGAAGTAACTCAAACTTTACATCCCGACCAGAAACAATGGTCTTGGGAAGACCATGCAGTCTTACAAATTCTCTAAAAAAAATAGATGTAATTTTTGATGCATCATGTGTTTTGTTACATGGAATAAAATGAGACATTTTGGAGAATCTATCCACGACAACAAACAATAATCATTCTTTCTAGTAGTCCTAGGGAGTCCTAAAACAAAGTCCATCCTAATATTTTGCCAAGGGGTATGAGGTACAGGTAAGGGAGTGTATAGTCCAGTGTTTTTCTTCCTACCCTTTGCAGTTTGACATGTTCCACAATAAAATACAACTCTAGCAACATTCCCTTTTATACTAGGCCAAAAGAACCTATCCTCTACCATAGTAATGGTTTTTATCCCTACCAAAGTGACTTGCAGCACCACCTGCATGCGGTTCCCTTATTAACTGGTCACGTAGAGATGTAGAGGGTATGCACAACCTAGTTCCTTTGAATAGGAATCCACCATGGATCACAAAGTCTAGATAGGATCCATGAAGTCCTTGTAATAGGTTAGAAAAGATGTCACATAAATCAGGACATTGAAATTTGAAATTAGGAATAACTTCCCAATAAAGGGGGGGGGGGTTAATTGGATTCTTTTTTATTTTAGTAGTTTTTGAGCTTTTGCTTATGATACCAAGAAAAATACAATTAATAATTGATAATCACACTTGAAAATACTGAAATTTAATTTCACAAGCCAATCAATGAAACCAAAGCAATTCAACCACTTAACCAAGAATATTTGTACTTTTGTCAATTTCCCTGTGAATGTTTACCACGTTCTTTGAGTAACCTCTTCGTATGCACTTTTCTTGATCAAGATTTCCGCAGATTAACTAACATACTCCCTTTTGGGTTTTCGCAAATGGTTAATCAAAACGTACTTTCTAAATATCAAGAGTCTTTGTTTATGTCTAACTTTAAAACCTGCAACTGTACTTTAAATCACACCACAACAGCTAGTACAGAAAATAGAAAGTAAAGAAGAGAGAAAGACACAAGGTTTTTACGAGGTTCGGCTTCAATACAACCTACGTCCCCACCCTTGGCAAAATACCGAAGGGTTCCACTATAGCAGTTCCATTACCGGGTGGAACAACACCTGTTTACAATCACTCTTTGGACAAGGCTAGAGCTCGCCTTCTCCAAACAATATACCCTTGTTTGGCCAATAATCCAATAGCCTGGAATCATCCAAAATCTACAAGAGAGATATCAAAAAACTGATGTACAAGAGATGCTCACACAAAGAGCATATTAGTACAAATTGAAACTATGTACTTCAACAGATAAATATCAAGAAAGAAATACACTTTTGAAGTTTAACAAGGATTTCACCAAATTTCTTTTCTCCAGATGAGAAATCAATAATCTTTCTTCAGGAATTAATGAGTAAGAATATTAGAATCACAAAACTTTCAGCTTGCAAGAGATTGATCAAGGTGAGACTTTGAGAGCAAGAGAGCTTGAGAGATTTTCAATGCTTGGTATATTTTTGATTTTCAAAAACCATGTATTTATAGGCTTCCAAAACAAGTTTCCTTGTTGCAAGAGTTTCCTTAAAGAGTTTCCCAAGTTGTTAGAAAATTTAGAGCTCAAACAGCTATATTTTAAAATATTAAATTTTAAAAAAATTTCTTGTTAAACAGTGTTCAAATGTTTGAAGATTTGAGTTTAGATGTCTAAAGTTCCTGAAACCCTTTACTAAATGAACTGGACACAAGGTCAGATGTTTGACGAGAGGGTTCAGACGTCTGAGGTGTAGGGTTCAGATGTTTGAAGTATCGAGTTCATACGTCTGAACTGCTACTGCCTGTTTCTGTTTTGATCCATAAAATCTTCAGACGTCTGCACTTAATCTTCAGATGTCTGAACATGAAGTTCAGTCATCTGAAGTTGCCACTTTAGACATCTGAATTAAAAAGTTCAGTCATCTGATCTGCCAAGAACCTGTTTTAGAAAATATTTTTCTTTAAAAACTGATTTGCTCTCTTATGATTTTTACAAGACTTATTTTAGAAATCTTAAATAGGTCTTTAAGTCCTCATAATCTCTTGGAAGAGCTTCAAAACATATTTCAAACGATATTTTAGCTTTTGAAATACTTACAAATTGTTTCCTAAGCCTTTCTATGTCATGCTTGAATTCTTTCTCATTCGTTGCTCTTAAAGTTCTTTGAAAATTTTCTTGAGCTAACTTTATCTGCAAATGCCTTAGTTTCTCCTTGGATCATTGATTAGTTGACCCACACTTGATTCATACTTGATCTTTACTTGAATCACACTATCTTTACTTGAACTATACTTAATCTTTACTTGAACCATACTTGAGCCATATTTCCTGAAACACAAAAACTCAACCTTTCCAAGTTAAGTAGTCCTTTATTTTTTATCACGAAAATCGATTAAAAGACCTTGTTAGGCCAACAATCTCCCCCTTTTTGATGATGACAAACAAGGAGTAAAGATAAAGGTTTTATGAAACATTAATAAGCAAGCCTTGTAAAATGAAATGAGGTAACTCCCACTTACTATAAGCATTAGTAAGCAAGCCCTAGAAAGTTCATCTTATATCCATATCAGTTTAAATTCCATTCATCAAGTTTTCATGTGTGTCCATATATGTTAAGATTCATATAGTTCATCAAGATCTCTATTTATTTTATCTTTACTAAGCACTCTCTCCCCCTTTGTCATTAGTCAAAAAGAATAACAAGATTATAAAAAACCATCAAAAAGTCATTCTTATAACAAAAGGTAATCAGTACAAAGAGGCAATACATAGGAGTTTCATGTGTTCCCATACAAAAACAGAAATGTAACACACAAAAAGCTACATTGTATCATGATTACAGACATCCGAGGTACATGAGTCTTAATACTTTATGACAAACAAAAAATTTCATAGTGACCTAAGATAGGTAGTTTCTAACTATCCTAATCTTCTTCTTCAAAACTATCTCCTTGCTCTTCTTCTTTTTCTTCTTCTTCTTCTTCTTCTTGGGTTCCTTCTTCTTCAGTATTCCCTACATCACCTTCTTCAGAATCTCCTTCTTTTTCTGTAGAGTCATCATCATCATCTCCACTTGGAGTAGTAGAGCTAATGTCCATGGGATCACTTCCCTTTGAAGATTTTGCATGATATTGTTTTATATGAGTAACCCGCTTATCAAGTGATGTGACTTTTTATTTAATGTTCTGAAGTCCAGTGCGTACTTCAGATGAAAAGTTGGAGAAATCCCTTAGAAAGGATAAGAACCATGAAGGCGTGTCTTGAGATGAGCCAAGGTCCTGTGAAGAAGAAGATTGTGTTGCTATTGATATTGGTGCAAAGGCTGAGGCTGAGGCTGAAGCTGAGGCTGCTGCAGAGGCAGGTGGTGCATGTGTAGTCCTTCCTATTTTCAAGTACCATCCTGAACTTCCCTTTGTCATACCCCATTTGATTGAGAGAAGTCTCATTGAAAAGATCATATTAGGTTCTTGAAATTAGGAATAGCTTCCCAAGAGGTGTGAATTGGCTTTTAAAAATTTCTTTTAATTCCTTTTGAGAAACCTTAAACTTCCTTTATTTCTTTTAACCAATTCTTGACTTGTTTGTTTAATTCTTTAATCAATCGAGAACTTAGTTCCTTTATCCAATCAATAACACAATTAAACAACCAATCAATTAAACAATATCTTCAAACCAAACAATCAATTTATTTGCTAAGTACAAGTTAAACAACAAACAACCAAACCAAGATATAAAGTATTTAGCACTTTGGTAATATAACAACTCAAGATGGTTGTTTGTTTATATTTGCCAAATTTGAACCAAGCCCTATAGTGAATGAGAATTTATGCTTGCTAATGTAAAGCCCTGTATAGATGAATCAAATCCTTCTTTCCAAATATTTAGAACTCAAATAAACTCTTGGTAAATTTATCTTTGGGATGTTAACCAAGTAATGTACTCCTGTAAGGTTTCCGCAAGATATGGTTTAACCAACGTACTCCCTTTCGGTTTTCGCAACCCAAATCAAAATTAAACCTTAAGTTTGTTTGATTTCCAAATATATGTAGTTTATATGATTTTTAAAATTAAACCATCCACGCAATTTTAAATATGCACTAAAAATAAAGAGTAAGGGAAAGAGAGAGTGAGACGGGGATTTTTACGAGGTTTGGCTTATACCCAGCCTACATCCTCACCTTTGGCAAGCCACCAAAGGATTCACTAAACCTGTTCTATTGATGGGTGGAACAAAACCTGATTACAAGCGATACCCCACACTCAAACACTCCTTCACTAGGCTAGAGCCCGCCTCTCCAAACGATGTCCCCTCGTTCGGTCACACCTTTAGGCTAGAGCCCGCCTCTCTAAGAAATATCCCCTTGCTTACACAACGATCCAAACAATCCTTGGAACATCAAATAGCTACAAGAAAATACAAGATATAATCTGTGTACAAGTATACTCTCTCAAGGAGCAAGTTAGTACAATTTCAGCACTATATACTTTGAATGTAAAATATCAATATGAAATACAATGAAGTTCAAGTGTAGAATTCACCAATATCCTTCTTAGAAGAGGATTAAGAGTAGGAACTCAGAGAAAAAAAAAGGATCAACACTTCAAAATTCTCAGCAAAAGAATTTTTCAATAAGTGAACAAGAGAGTTATGGAAGAACAAGAGCGCTTTCAGCTTTATAAGCAAATTTTTCAATTTTTGGATGTATTTTGAGTTGCAAAACCATTTATTTATAGAATTTTAAACTTGTTTCCATGTTGAAAAAGTTTCCTTTAAGTGTTTCCCAAAATTTTAGAAAGTTTAGAGCTCAAACAGCTATATTTTAAAATATTAGAATTTAAAAAATTTTCCCGTTGAACAGTGTTCAGATGACTGAAGGTTCGAGTTCAGTCATCTGAAGTTCCTGAAACCCCTTTAAAATAAAACTAGATACAAGGTTAGATGTCTGAAGTCAGAGTTAAGACGTTTAATGTCGTAGGTTCAGTCATCTGAAGTCGCAAGTTCAGACGTCTGAACTTGCTGCTGCAACTCTTTGCCTGTTCTCTGATAGCAGTGACCCTACTTTAGTGTTTTGGCCATAACTTTTTATTTATAACTCCAAATTAAGTTTTATTGGTCTCAAATGAAATCTAAGAGAAAATCCTACAACTTTTATGTTAACCACGTTTTAAAATAATGCGTTTTTAATAGAGAAAAATTCACCTTAATGTGGCTATATAAAAACTGACAGCAAATGGAAAAACTCTTTTTGATACTTTTCATTCCAAAAATGACTCTAACCTTTTTAAAATAATTTTTGACCTTATAAAAATATTTTTTAGGTATTTTAAAAAGTATCTAGGTCTAATTTAACCTAAGAGTTTCAAAATATTTCAAATGATATTTTAAACATTAAAGTACTTACATGAAAACTTATAAAACTTTTCTCATTCTAGGTTCTTGAGTCTTCATGTTTTGTCCTTGGATTGAGTCCATCTTTTCTTCAAGCTTCCATATTCTTTGAGCTTTTTCACTTTGCCTTTCTTTGGCTCTTTTGACATTAATATGCCTTGGCTTTCAACAACTCATTCATGTCCTCATATTCTTCAAGATTTCATATATCATCTTTAAATCCATGCTTTGACTCTTTTAAGCTTCATTTGATCCTTGTAAGCACTTTGACCTTACTTTCTCATATATGAGCCCTGAAATATCATTACTCACACAAATACATTAAATTCCACTTGTTTGTTAGCATCAAAATACGATAACAAGATTTTAAGCCCTGTAAGGCCAATAGTTCTTTTTATGAAAAATTCAAAGATATTGGTAACATTAAGATGAGTAAAGAGAAGAGTAAGAATTCCTCCATAAGGAAGAATAACTCAAGAAGATTCCAATTTGGTCCACATCCACCTAACGATTAAACTAGCCAAGTCTAGTTTCTTTCCCTTAATAAGACACCAAAGAACAAAACATTCAATATAGGAAAGATGATCAAAAGAGCCTTGTTTTGGTATGATATTGTTTGAAACAAGTTTGTGTAGAACCTGGTCTTTTAAGTTCAGTTGTTTGTATAGCAGAGGATGTGCAAAATCGATAGGTTCATTTTCCATGATCATTGGAAGAAAAGCTTCAGGAGTGAATCATTGTTCTAGGATCCAAGATTTAGCAAACATAGGATAGTTAAAATCTCTTGGAGTAATTTTGAAAATAGGAGACAATATTTCAAAATTCAGCAAAAATTTTTTTCCTTTAATTTCTGAAGAAAAAAAATTCCATTTTCATATATCATATTAGCATAGAAAATTTTGACAAGATGGCGAAAACAACCTTTGGGTTGTTGAGTGATGAAATCAACCCAACCAATGTCATGAAATAATGAAAGGATATCTGGAAACTCAGTATTGAAGAATGAAACATCCAGAATTTTACCTAAGATTCGTTCTACAAAACCTAGTGAAGTACGATAACGGATTCGAGCTCAAGGAGCAACCAACCACTTGTCAATATTTTGAGCATCTTTCCCTGATGAAGAACCCTTGTTAGCAGTTTGCTTGATTCGAGGCATCGATATACGTGATTTTGGATGTGCTAGGTTTCGTGGGGTGAATCTTTGAAGAGTAGAAGCTTCATATTGAAGTGAGGATGAGAGAAGATGAAGAAGGAGGTGTTCGGATGAGTGAAGCAAGCAACTTCAGAAGTCTGAAATTAGGGTTTGGTCCATTAGAAATATTTAAACACAGCAACTTTAGATGTCTGAAGATTATCTTCAAATGTCTGAAGATTTTAAAGCCTGAAATTTGAAAAGTTAGTAGGCGTTTAGACGTCTGAAGTCCCAGGTTCAGTCATCTGAACCTGTCCGCTACAGTGTTCAGACGTCTGGGGTGTGAAGTTCAGACGTCTGGGGAAATTTCATTTCTAATATACTTCTCTGCTATGGATTAGCCCAAGTTCTCTCCTAATATGCATAAATCTTTCTTCACTTAGGTGTTTTGTAAATATGTCAACCCATTGATCACTTGTATTTATAATATCAAGAATTATATCCTCTTTTTGAACATGATCTCTCAAAAAATGATGTCTTATGTCTATAGGCTTAGTTCTTGAGTGTGAAATTGGATTTTTAGATATATTTATAACACTTGTGTTATCACACTTTATTGGTATTGTTTTATACTCTAGATTGAAATCTTTTAATTGTTGTTTCATGTATAAGATTTGTGCACAACAACTTCCCGCTGCCACATATTCAGCTTTGATGGTTGATAAGGCTATAGAATTTTGTTTCTTTGAGAACCATGATACTAAGGATTGTACTAAAAAGTGACATGTGCCACTTGTACTTTTTCTATCAATCTTACATCCGGCATAATCAGCATCTGAGTAACTTATCGTATTAAAATCAATGTCCTTTGGATACCATAAACCTAGATCAAGTGATCCTACCAAGTACCTAAGAATTCTCTTAACGGCTGTTAAGTGGGATTCCTTGGGTGCTGATTGAAATCTAGCACACATACACACTCTAAACATAATATCAAGCCTACTAGCAGTTAAATATAGTAAACTACCAATAATTCCTCTATAGTGTGTTATGTCTACTTGTTTTCCTTTTTCATCTCTATCAAGACTTGTGGATGTACTCATTGGAGTTCCTATGGGTTTACTTTGTTCCATATCAAACTTTTTTAGCATATCCTTGATGTACTTAGTTTGATTTATGAAAGTTCCATTTTTAGCTTGTTTTATTTGTAATCCTAGAAAATAATTTAGCTCCCCCATCATACTCATCTCAAATTCTTTTTGCATACATGTGGCAAATTCTTTGCATAGATCTTCATTTGTAGCTCCAAATATAATATCGTCGACATATATTTGAACTATTGGCATATCTTGGTTTTTGGATTTAATGAATAAAGTACTGTCAACCATTCCTTTTGTAAATTCATTTTTAAGTAAAATTTACTTAACCTCTCATACCAAGCTCTTTGGAGCTTGTTTCAAACCATAAAGGACTTTTGTCAATTTGAATACATGGTTTGGATTTTTAGAATTTTCAAAACCTAGAGGTTGTTTGACATACACTTCTTCATTTATATATCCATTTAAGAATGCACTCTTTACATCCATTTGATATAACTTAAAATCCTGATGGGCTGCATAAGCTAAAAACATCCTAATTGCTTCCATCCTTGCCACAGGGGCAGAGGTTTCATCGTAATCAATTCCTTCTTCTTGATTATATCCTTGTGCTACTAGCCTAGCTTTATTTCTTACAATAACTCCATTTTCATCCTTCTTATTTCTAAACACCCATTTGGTTCCTATAATTGATTTATCCTTGGGTTTAGGTATATGAGTTCCCACACTTGACTTCTTTCAAATTGATTTAGTTCCTCCTGCATAGCTATAATCCAAGAATCATCATTTAAAGCATCTTTAATGTTTTTGGGTTCATCTTGGGATAAAAAGGCATAATGGTTGCAAATATTTTTTACTAAGGCTCTAGTGGTTATTCCTTTTGATGTTTCACCAAAAATTTGTTCTTTTGGGTGATTTTTATCATATTTCCATTCTTTAGGAAGTTTCAGATTTCCTTTGAAGTTTTCATTTGGAGCATCATTATTCTTTTCTTCTTTTATTTCAAGGTCTTCTTCGTTTTGTGAAGTGTCTTCTTTTTCATCATTCTTATCTTTAATGTCATG
The DNA here is from genome assembly GCF_029873635.1 of Malania oleifera. Taxonomy (NCBI): domain Eukaryota; kingdom Viridiplantae; phylum Streptophyta; class Magnoliopsida; order Santalales; family Ximeniaceae; genus Malania; species Malania oleifera. The sequence continues at coordinate 38,296,619 of NC_080422.1, read as the reverse complement.
ATTATTTGATTCATCAAAAGTTATATGAATTGATTCCATAATAGTAGAAGTTCTTTTATTATAAATCCTATAAGCTTTACTATTTGTAGAATAACCTAGGAAGATACCTTCATCCGACTTTGCATCAAACTTTCCAAAATCATCTTTAGTATTAAGGATAAAACATTTACATCCGAATACATGAAAGTAGGAAATATTAGGTTTTCTACCTTTTCAAAATTCATATGGTATTTTATCTATTTTTGATCTTATTGATACCCTATTTACAATATAACATTCTGTATTTACAGCTTTTGCCCAAAAGTATTTAGGTAGATTATTTTCATTAAGCATTGTTCTTGCCATTTCTTGTAAAGTTCTATTTTTCCTTTCAACAACTCCATTTTGTTGTGGAGTTCTAGGTGTTGAAAAATTATGAGTTATTCCATTTTCATTACAAAATTTATCAACTTCCTTGTTTTTAAACTCTTTTCCTTGGTCACTTCTAGAGCTTGTTACATTATAGCCTTTCTCATTTTGTAATTTCTTGCATAAGGTTATCAATTGGTTACAAGCTTCATCTTTGTTTGCTAGAAATATTACCCAAGTAAATCTTGAATAATCATCTACTATTACAAAAGCATATTGTTTTCCTCCTAAGCTTAAGGTTCTAGTTGGACCAAATAAGTCTAGGTGCAAGAGTTCTAGGGGTCTTTTGGTGGATATGCATTTTTTCTTTTTGAAGCTTGTTTTTACTTGTTTTCCCTTTTGACAAGCATCACACAACTTGTCTTTTATGAATTTAGTATTTGGTAGTCCTTTTACAAGATTTTTCTTTAATAATTTAGATAGTAGGTCAATGCTTGCATGTCCTTGTTTTCTATGCCATAACCAACTTACTTCATTCATAGCTATCAAACAAGTTATGTTTTGATTTGCTAAGTTCTCAAGATTTATGCAATAGACATTATTTATTCTATAAGTTATAAACAGAGTTTCTTTGTTTTTAGGATTTTGGATAACACATTTTTCTTTCATAAATATTATTTCAAACCCTTTGTCACTTAGTTGACTAATACTTAAAAGATTATGGTTTAGTCCTTCCACTAATAGCACATTATCTATAGTGAGCGAAGGTTCTTCGCCAATTTTTCTAATACCAATAATTTTACCTTTGGCATTGTCGCCGAAGGTGAGGTATCCCCTATCCTTTTGTTTTAAAGTAGTGAACTTGGTCTTGTCACTAGTCATATGTCTTAAGCACCCGCTGTCCAAGTACCATTTGTCTGTTGTCGTTGTTGTCCTAAGGCAAACCTACAATGAGGGATACTATGTGTTACTTTTTGGAACCCAAATTCTTTTGACTTTCTTTGTTTTGTTGTTAGTTCCACTATTTGCTTTCCATTCTCCTTGAACTTTAACATATTTTCTTTTTAATGGGCAATTAAACATCACGTGACCTTTAGTCTTGCACATATAGCAAGTGGTGTGTTCATATTTGTTATTTGATTAAGTGCTAGCATAGTATTTAGCTTCCTTAACAAAGTATCTCATGTATAACTTTTTATTCTTTTTATTTTCTTTACCGTTGTAGCCTATTCCTTCTTTGTTCCCATGAAGCCTTTGCTATCTAATCATCTTTTCAAAGTTTTTTTTTACCGTTGGTAAAGTTATAGATAATCTTTTCTTTATCCTCATCTATCTTTTTGAGTTCATTTATTTCTAGATCCTTTTTATTCAAATTATCTTTACGAGTTTTATCTAACTCTTGTTTTGCTATATTTATTTCTTCTTCCAACTTCTTAATACAAGTATTTCTTTCTTCTTCAATAACTTTGAATGATTCAAGTTGCTTCACTAGTTCTTGATTTTGATCTTTCAAAGTTATATTTCTCTTCGAAATTTTTATGAATCTTTTATGTAGTGAGAATAACTCAGCTTGTAATTCCTTATAAGATGGCATACTATCACATGACTCATCATAAGATTCATTTTGAGATTCATTTGAGGAGTAATAAGAGTTTACCTCTTCGTCATTCCCCATAAAGCATATATTTGCCATTTCTTGTTCACTTGCTTCAATTTCAGTTTCGCTGGAGCTTGAGTCATCCCAAGTAGCCTTCATAGCTTCCTTCTTTTTCTTTTTGTCTTTTTTGAACAACAGGCAGTCCGGTTTGATATGCCCTGGTTTTTTGCAATGATAATAAATTGGTGTTTCATTCTTACGTTTATTTTCTTTCCTACTTGTCTCTCCTTTTTTGGTTTTCTTTTTATTAAACTTTCTAGGAAACCTTTTATTTCTTTTGTAGAATTTTCCTAGTCTCTTAGTAATGAATGCTAATTCATCTTGATCTAAGTCACTTGTTTCACTTTCTTCTTCACTAGTGCTGTGACTAGATGGTTTTAGTGCTATGGATCTTTTATACTTTGGTTCAGGATTCCTTTCTTTCAAGGCCATTTCATAGGTGAGAAGTGAGCCTATAAGCTCATCCAAAGAAGTAGTCTTAAGGTTTCTACCTTCTGTGATAGTTGTAGCCTTTGTTTCCTAAATAGAGGGAAGGCCTCTTAGAATTTTTCTGATCATTTCATAGGTAGTATAGGTTTTTCCTATGGCACTTAAGGAGTTTATTAGGTGGGTAAATCTAGTGTACATGCTTGATATTATTTCATCAGGATTCATCTTGAATCCTTCATATTTTCTTGTTAACATGTCTATCCTTTTATCTCTAACATCAACGATTCTTTCATAAGTTACTTCTAACTTGTCCCAAATCTCCTTAGTTGTTTTGCAAGCCATGACTTGGTTAAATTCATTAGCATCTAATGCACAGTATAACGCATTTATAGCGCTTGCATTTATTTGAACCATTTTATAATCAAAGTTGGTCATATCTTTCTTTTCTTTTGGAATATGTTTTCCATCAACTATCTTAGTGGGGATAAGGTTTCCATCCATAAAAACTTCCCATGCTTTCCAATCCATGTGTTGGAGATATATTTCCATTCTCTTTTTCCAAAAGGTATAATTGTGTCCACAAAAGATTGGTGGATGGGTTGAGGATTGGCCTTCACCGAAGGGTGCTACTCCAATGTTTGCCATTAGATCTTTTTATAATTAATAACTGATAATCACACTTGAAAACACAGAAATTTAAATTCACAAGCCAATCAATGAAACCAAAGCAATTCAACCACTTAACCAAGAATATTAGTACTTTTGTCAATTTCCCTGTGAATGTTTACCACCTTCTTTGAGTAACCTCTTTGTATGCACTTTTCTTGATCAAGATTTCTGTAGATTAACCAACGTACTCCCTTTTGGGTTTTCGCAAATGGTTAATCAAAACGTACTTTCTAAATATTAAGAGTCTTTGTTTATGTCTAACTTTAAAACCTACAACCTGCACTTTAAATCACACAACAACAGCTAGTACAGAAAATAGAAAGTAAAGAAAAGAGAAAGACAAAAGGTTTTTACAAGGTTTGGCTTCAACGCAGCCTACATACTCGCCTTTGGCAAAATACCGAAGGGTTCCACTATAGCTGTTCTATTACCGGGTGGAACAACGTCTGTTTACAATCACTCTTTGGACAAGGCTAGAGCCCGCCTTCTCCAAACAATATACCCTTGTTTGGTCAACGATCCAACAGCCTCGAATCGTCCAAAATCTACAAGAGAGATATCAAAAAGTTGGTGTACAAGAGATGCTCACACAAAGAGCATATTAATACAAATTGAAACTATGTACTTCAAAAGATAAATATCAAGAAAGAAATACACTTTTGAAGCTTAACAAGGATTTCACCAAATTCCTTTTCTCCAGATGAGAAATCAATAATCTTTCTTCAGGAATTAATGAGTAAGAATATCAGAATCACAAAACTTTCAGCTTGCAAGAGATTGATCAAGGTGAGACTTTGAGAGCAAGAGAGCTTGAGTGATTTTCAATGCTTGGTATATTTTTTATTTACAAAAACCATGTACTTATAGGCTTCCAAAACAAGTTTCCTTGTTGCAAGAGTTTCCTTAAAGAGTTTTCCAAGTTATTAGAAAATTTGGAGCTTAAACGGCTATATTTTAAAATATTAAATTTAAAAAAAATTTCCTGTTAAACAGTGTTTAGATGTCTGAAGATTCGAGTTTAGACGTTTGAAGTTCCCGAAACCCTTTAATAAATGAACCGGACACAAGGTTAGACGTCTGAGGTGTAGGGTTCAGATGTCTGAAGTATCGAGTTCAGACGTCTGAACTACTACTGCCTGTTTCTGTTTTGATCCATAAAATCTTCAGACGCCTGCACTTAATCTTTAGACGTCTGAAGTAATTCTTTAGATGTTTGAACATGAAGTTCAGTCATCTGAAGTTGCCACTTTAGACATCTGAACTGAAAAGTTCAGTCATCTGATATGCCAAAAACCTGTTTTAGAAAATATTTTTCTTTAAAAACTAATTTGCTCTCTTATGATTTTTACAAGACTTATTTCAAAAATCTTAAATAGGTCTTTAAGTCCTCATAATCTCTTGGAAGAGCTTCAAGACATATTTCAAACAATATTTTAGCTTTTGAAATACTTACAAATTGTTTCCTAAGCCTTTATATGTCATGCTTGAATTCTTTCTCTTTGGTTGCTCTTGAAGTTCTTTGAAAATTTTCTTAAGCTAACTTTATCTGCAAATGCCTTAGTTTCTCCTTGGATCATTGATTAGTTGACCCACACTTGATTCATACTTGATCTTTACTTGAATCACACTTGATCTTTACTTGAACTATACTTGATCTTTACTTGAACCATACTTGATCCATGTTTCCTGAAAAACAAAAACTCAACCTTTCCAAGTTAAATAGTCCTTTGTTTGTTATCACCAAACCAATTGAAAGACCTTGTTAGGCCAACAAGATTATTCTTTCTTATTATTCTCGAAGCCTATTACTCTCATTTCCAAGGTTTGTAAAGTTTTCACAACTCGGCTAAAAGCATCATCAGCTTTGTTTTCAACACCAACTCGATGTTTGAGCATAAAGGTATACTACTAAATGTACTCAATCCACTTTACATGCCTATGATTTAGTTTCTCTTGAGTGCTTAAGTATCTAGGGGCCTAGTGATAAGAAAAGAGTACAAACACCTATGGGAATAAGTAATGTCTTTAGTGCTTCCAATATTGGACTATAGCATAGAATTCCTTATCATAGGTAGAGTAATGCTGCTTAGCATCATTTAACTTTTCACTGAAGAAAGCAACGAGGTTGCCCTCTTGACTCAGCACTTCTCCTATGGCAATACTCGAAGCATTATAAGCTACATCAAAATTTTTTTGAAAATCAGGGAGGTGTAGCACATAGGCTTTTGTCATCCAATCTTTAATGTCTAAGAAGGCTTTGGTTGTAGCTTTAGGCCACACAAACTCTCATTTCTTTACATAATTTGTAATGGGTGCCATGACGGTCCTAAAATCCTTAATGAATCTTATGTAGAATGTGACTAACCCATGAAAACTTCTGGTTTCATGAAGATTTATGGGAGTAGGTCAATTTTGAATAGCCTGGACCTTCTCAAGGTCAACAAAAATTCCAGTCTCATATACAACATATCCTAGAAAGATTTTTTGAGGGGTCATGAGGGTTCACTTATTCCAATTTGCATACAGTTTCTGCTCTCTTAGTACTTTCTTCTTAAGTGATCTAGGTGTTCTTTCCTTATTCGGCTATAAATCAAGATGTCATCTTAGTAGAAAATAAGGAAATGCCCAATAAAAAGGTCTTAAAATTTGAGTTGTCACTCTCATAAAGGTGCTTTGTGCATTAGTGAGACCAAACGACATCACCAACCATTCGTACAAGTCATCTATAGTTTTGAATGCATCCTTCCATCATCTTCAGTTCTTATTCTAATCTGATGGTATCCACTCTTAAGATCAATTTTTGAAAAGATCTTGGAACCAACCATTTTATTGAACATATCATCTAGCTTAGGTATGGGAAATCTATATTTGACAATGATTTTATTAATGGCTCTACTGTCAATGCACATTCTCCAAGTTTCATCTTTCTTTGGAGTAAGAAGTGCAAGACATGTACGTGGGCTCATGCTTTCTTAAATAAATCCTTACTTCTCAACTCATCAACTTGCCTTTTCAGTTCCTCATATTCTTTGGGATTCATTCTATAATGAGGAAAATTAGGTAAAGATGATCCTGGAACAAGATCTATAACGTGCTGAATGTTTCTTATGGGAGGCAATTCATTTGGAGGTTTAGAGATAACATCCTCAAATTTAGCAAGTATGGGTGACACTTCATATGGTTTCTCATGTTCAAGAGTAGAGGTGTCATTTTCCTTGGTTACCACGACATAGACAACTTGTGCCTCTTTACTCCCTTGCTCAAATTGCTTTTTGCTTAGAATATGCAAAGATGTTCCAACCTTCTCTTTTCTTTTCAAGCTTTTATTTTCCTTGTCTTGTTTTTCCTTTTTAGGCTCTAGAGGACTCAAGACAATCTTCTTTCCATTACACCCAAAGATATAGGTGTTGGTTCGACCATTGTGTGAAACATCAAGATCATACAACCAAGGTCTTCCTAACAAAATATAGGCAATATCCATAGGTAGGATATCACACCAGATTTCTTCTTCATAGTTTGCAATATTGACAGAGACTAAGCACCTATGGCTTATAGACATCGTTGCTGCATTTGCCCAAGAAACTTTGTATGGATTGGGATGAGCTTCAATTTTCAAACCCAATTTTTCTGAAACTAATTTTGAAATCACATTCATGCAGCTTCCACCATCGATCATCATCTTGCAACTTTTATTTCCACACTTGATGTAAGTATGAAAAATAGAAGTGTAGTGCTAATCCTCTTGTTCTCGAGGGGTAACCATGATACATCGCAAGACATTTACAGTAGCATTTACATCTTTTTCAATGGAAAATTCATCCTCGCTTGCTACTTCCTCGAGAATATAAAGGTGTTCTTCCCCCAATTCTTCTTCTTCATCCTCTCTTTCAATTTCTAGATTCCTAATGGGACATTGCTTAGCAAAGTGGCCCTTTTTATGACACATGTAGCACACATCATTCCCTGAGATTTGTTTAGAGGACCCATTCACGGGTGCCTTTCCTTTGTCCAAGGGCTGTTGGATGTTGGGATTGCTACCTCTTGAAGTGACTTGACTCGTATTAGTAGGTCTAGTCTTCTCATAAGATGTGGCCTTTCTTTAGTAAGTGTCATTGGAAATGTTTCCAAATTTCCTGCCCATTTGAGCTTTACTCCTCTGCTCATAGTCATGTGCCAAGTTAAAGGCATGCTCAAGGGAGTCAATGTGATAGGGAAACAACTCTTTCCTCAATTCATGTTTCAAACCAATCCTAAAATGAGAAATCTATTGGCTAATGCTATCTTCTACACCACATCTAATAGAAAGTTCATCAAACTAGCTCATATACACAGTCAAACTCATACTACCTTGTCTAACGCTATAGAGCTTATCCATGAGATGTTCCCTATAAGAAATTGGGACATACTTTTCTGTCAACCTTTCTTTCATCAAGTCCTAATGTTCTATGGGTCTATGACCTAGGCAAGCTTCTTGTCTTTCAAAATTTACCCAATGAAGCTTAGCTTGCCTAGTTAGTCTCATCTTTGCAAACCTCATTTGGTGTGGGTCATGCATCTTATACCAATCAAAGTATGAATCCATTTCAGCTAACCAATCCTAAAAACATTTTGGATCCATTTGACCATCATATGTATGGGCTTAAATTTTTATTTTCTTCATTACATCCATATTTGGATCATGATTTTCCCTACAATATGGTCTCCTTGATTGGAATTCCTCTTCACCATAATCCTCTTCATTCCAATGTGGAACATAAGCGTCATGATGCTAGAATCTTCTGGAAGCATTTCGCCTTAGTGGGGGATGAACAGGAGGTCGTTCTAGAGGAGGTTTCCTTTCTCTTGGAAGGTTGTTTAGTTCCCTAGAGTGGTGGGAAGATAGTTCATTGCTAATCTCAAGGGGCTATCCTAAATTTTCTAGAGGTGGTTCAGGAACAAAATTAGCTTCCAGCCTCTCAATTCTAGTAAGGGCATTCATTAAGTCTTGGGTTAAGACTTGAACTTGGGCTTGAAGTTCATCTAAGAGGATATCATGGTCCATATCAATCCTGTTGGCCTAACAAGGCTTAATCTCATTTTGATGATAACAAATCAAGGTTACTTAACATGTCTATGCAAGTTTGAGTTTTAGGACTTAAGTGATCTTATGGTTTCAAGTGGATATACTTGAAGAGTTTGAATGTAAAATCACACTTAAGGCTACAAGACATGATAAACATGAAGGTTCAAGTCATATGAGACACGAAGCTTGTTGAAGTAGTGCTTTAAGCTTAGAAGATATAGTGGAAGCTTCATAACATGAAGACGTAGACACTAAGATAGGAAAATCATATGAAAGTCTCATGTAAGTACTTCAAAACTCAATATTGACTGATTGAAACTCCTAGGACATGTCATTGGACTTAGATACCTAAATTCATTCATGAAAAATATCTTCTCAAAGTCCAAATTGAGTTTTCAAATATATGAATTAAGTTTGGAACCAAAAAATATTGAAAAACAAGTTTTGTTCAAAGATAGGCGACTGATGTTAAGTCATTAGGCGACTGTGGTGCTTCTTTGTTTGAAAATATTCAAACAGAATAGGCATAGGCAACTGACCTATCGAGAACAGTTGACTGACCCCATTCTGACTTTCAAAATGCGGTGATTTTAAAACAGCACAGGCAACTGACCCTTCGAGGACAAGCGACTAATGCATGTGTTTAGATGTTTAACAGTGCTGATATTGTTTCCAAATCTTACCTGAATGGTTTCCAAATTGAGAGAACATTCAAAGGAAAGTTTTTGAAAGCCTAGTGCACTATTTAAACATATTTTTCTTGCACTTTAAGGCAAGTGTTGATCGTATAGGTCATATCCCATTTTGATTATGACAAATACCTTGGTATTTAATGATTGATAAGTTTGTGTGCAGGATCAAATAGAGATTTCTATATGATGTACATGGACTTGAAGAAATGAAGACCCCAACATTCTTGTCTGTTGTATTTTCTATTATTCAGTTTTATAATATAAAGTAGTATGGTTTGTAATATTTAATGCATTACATGCATGATAGGGTTTAAAGCTCAAATGACCTTAGACTGACTTTAGGACTCTCCATACCATACACAATTTGCCCTATTGCCTTAAAATTTTATCACTACATGAATATGGTACTTCTAATAGAGAGAAAAAGACTGAAATGCCCAAAAATGGCATGTCCGATCGATCGAACTCACTTATACTGAGTTCTTCAGTTAACCGAACCCCCAAGGGTTGAATTTTGACCACTCCGTCAACCGAACAAAGATCAATTGAATTATTCTAGTCGACCGAACTCCCTCTAAGTCAAACATTTGACCATACGGTCGATCGCACCTATTGCTTAAACCAACCACTTGGTCGAACGAGTTCCCACGTGTGTTTAGCCAACTACCCCATCGACCGAACCACTTAGTTCAAATCCACACGGTCGACCGAACATCGCAGAAATGACAAATTGCCTTTGGGAACCCTAGTTTGGTCGATTGAACTTTCAGTTCAAATTTTACCTGGTCGACCGAACTTGGACACTTGGTCAATCGAACCTTAAGTTCGATCGATCGGCCCTCTCAGGTTGTTTAATTTTTATTGAGAGTTAAACTAGGTTAATTTTTATTAAACTCACTTAATCTTTTTCAAAAATACCCAGCGTGTCCCCAACGACTATATTTTCTCCTATTTCTATATATAGCCCCTCACTTACTAAAATGAAGTATGGATTAGGGTTCATGATTAAGAAAAATCCTTAGAAAATATTTTTGGCCAAAATTCTCATACTCCTAAAATTCGTCAAATCTATTGCTAAAATTCTACCTCTTGTGTTTATCTATCTACTTAACTTGAAAGGTAGTATTTCTTATATCTCTTACATAGGTCATTCTCTCCCTTGTTTCAAATTGTTTCATGTATTGATTTTTGGAAAGATACCTAAGGTTTTTCCCATTATATTTCACTCATAAATATTTGATTGGGAAAAACCCTTGAGTGGCTGGGAACTTTGTATCCTCATTGAGAGTTTTCGTAAGCTTGATTTGTGCTTTGATGAAAATCTTTTGAGCAAGCATAAAAACCCTATTATCCACTGTGCTTATTACTTGAGGAATATTATTTGAGATAAGTGTTAGGGTTATTAAGAGCTTTTGACTAATCTCTTCACAAGCACATCAACTTGACATTAAAAGCCTCACTCTCACATACACACATTGATATACACTTGATTGAGAGTTAACACTTGAGTTAATGAAATCTCACTAGAGCTTAATATCCGATCCTTTTTTAGTGCATTATTTAGTTGAGCATATTGGTACATATTTGCTTAGTGTAAGTATCACTTTATTTGTACTCAAATTTCTATATCGTTTGTATTCCAGGCGTGGGCCTGAAGAGGGAGACTAGACCTATTGAATAGTCTTGGACTGGCTTAGACCTGGTTAGGAAAGCTAGGTGCGTCATCCTTGTAAGGCGTGTTGGTTGAGGTCAGCCCCTTAAATTGACTTGGTTATAACCGGTACCGCTCCACCCATTAAGTGAGCATTAGTGGAATCCTCGGGCTTGCGTGCTAGAGGCGACGACGTAGGCATAGTTGGCCGAACCCTGATAACATATCTGGTGTTGATTTTATTTTCCACAATTTACTTTCTACACATGTATGTTTATGTTTATCGTTTAAATATTTAATTGGGATTGTGAATACATAGAAAGACTCTAGGTTTGTGAAATATTGCTTGCTAGATTAGTTGAACCTAGGGGATTAATTTTTAAATACCCAATTCACCCCCACCTCTTGGGAATACACCAAGGCTAACAATAAGAACCCCGATTGAAAAAGTAAACGACATACACATACTTCTGTATACTCTTGTGTGATAGGCGACTACTATTGTTGGTTGTTTCACTTCGAGAAACTGATTTGATCTTTGAAAACAAACATCTTTAATCAGATCTAGTGATATATTTCGAGCTTCAACTTTCGTATTGTTATTTTGAAGTATTATTTTTGAATCTAACGTGAACTAATCTACTCATTTGATGAGCTTTTCATTGTACAAGCAAGTTTTTTCTATTTGTGTATTTTTGACAATTCAGGGACTGAATCATTGCCTAGCAAGAGGGGATTCTCATTAGAGAGATGAATTCCACCTTTGAGGGAGAGAGGTTGTAACTTCACCAGCTAACGAAGTTTGTAAAGGAAATAGTGGGTTGCTTGGGGCAAGGATGTAGGCTGTGGTCGAACCTTATAAAAATAACGGTGTTTAGCTTCTTCTTCTCTACTCTTTTTAATTTTTGCAAGATATTAAATGCGTGCATGTGTTTATTTTCATAAGAACTTATTGAAGATTACATCTTGCTGAATATTACAATTCGTTGAATGTTTGAGATTTTGTTGAAAATTTAAGAACCGTTAGAAAAGGGAAATATTGCCGAAAGTTGTGAACTTGCGGGACATATCATTGTGGTTAAATATATATCATATTATTTGATTAAAGAATTGATTTGAAAAATCAGAAAGGATTACAACATTGAATTTGCAAGTAAATATTTTGAGAAGTAAATAATTGTGAATTGATTTTCAAATTTTTGCATACGTGCTGAAGTTAAACAAGTGACATACAAAAATCAGCTTTGAAAGATAATATTTTTGTTGCTGAAATTCAGATCTTAATATTAATTGTTTCATTAAGGCATAAATCAAATCACTGAATTTATTCTTGAGTACATTATTGTGAATCTTCTTGAATCAAGCTGAAAGTTATACTTCAAACAAGTGCTTAATTGAATGTGTTATCTTATTGTGTGAATTCAGATTGTGTATTAATTCCTACATTCAAATTTAAAGGCTTGTGAGTTACATAGTTTTGATTTATGCATATATATATATATGTATGTATGTATGTATGTATGTATGTATGTATGTATGTATGTATGTATGTATGCATGTATGTATGTATGTATGTATATTCATATTGGAAGATAGAATATTTAAGGGTTAAAGAAAATAAATTCTACAAATAATTTTTAAAGAACCCAATTCACCCCCCCCCCCTCTAGGGATTACATCCTAATTTCAATTGGTATGAGAGAGTAGGTTGTAGTATATAATAAATAGCTATATAAAGATCCCTATGGCAAATTTAGGAGTATCCTCTATTAGTGAAGACCAATCTTCATCTAGACCTCCCATCTTCTGTGGTGAAAACTACACCTTCTGGAAGCAACGAATGAGAATATATTTGCTAACCATTGATTATAAGGTATGGAAAGCAGTCACACATGGTGACTTGAGTCCCACTAAAACCGTAGACAATAAAGAAGTCCCTAAAGAAGGAAAGGAATTGACTGATCTAGACATGAAACTTATACAAATTATCTCTAGTACAATGAATGCGCTATATTGTGCCTTGAATGCAAATGAATTCAATAGAGTTATGGGTTTCAAATTAGGTAAGGAAATTTGGGAAAAGTTAGAGGTTATCTATGAGGGAACCATAGATGTTAGGGTTAGTAGTATTGACATGCTCACCAGTGAGTATGAAGTCTTAAGGATGAACCTAGAAGAATTCATAACTAGTATGTATACAAGGTTCACCCATATTATCAACTCCCTTAATGCACTAGGTAAAATCTATTCAACCTATGAGATGATTATAAAAGTTTTGAGAGGACTTCCTCCTATCTAGGAACCTAAGGCTATTGCTATAACTGGAGGTAGAAATATGAAAACTACTTCCTTAGATGGATTAATAGGTTCGCTTCTCACGTATGAGATGGTGAGGAATGGAAGTGCTGTTGAGAGTAATAAACAAAAGAAAATAATAGCCCTAAAAGCTTCAAAGGATAGTTCCAGTGAGGAAGAGAATGATGAGGGAGATGATGATGATCTAGCCTTGTTCACTAAACACTTAGGAAAATTCTTTAATAAGAACAAGAGATTCGCTAGAAAATTCAGAGGTTCAAAAACAGATAAGGGTGAGACTAATAAAAGGGAAACAAATAGTGAACCCCTACCTGTTATAATTGTAAGAAAGTAGGGCATATTAAACCCGATTGTCCACAGCTTATGAAAGATGGCAAGAAGAATAAAAAAAGAGCAATGAAAGCAACTTGGGATGACTAAAGTTCAAGTGACTCGGAAAGTGAATCAAGCCATCATAAGATGGCTAACCTGTGCTTCACAGCAAGAGACAATGAGGTTAGTTCCTATTCAACCTCATCTTATGAAATTGGTGATGAATCTTGTAATGAATCATCTAAAGGTATGCCTTGTCATAGAGAAATTCTATCAAAATTGTTTTCATTACATAATAGATTCATAAAAGTGTCTAAGACGAATATAGCTCTAAGACAACAAAATAAAACACTTGTGAATCAACTAGAATCCTTTAGATTAATTGAAAAAAGAAAAGGACTCAACCATTGATGAACTCATGTATAAAATCAATAAGATGTCCCAAGAACTAGTTAAGCTACAAGTAAATAGTAAAAGTGCAAAAGACTTAGAAGTTGTAGTCTTAGAAGTAAAGTTGAAGATCATGCTAAAATCATATATAACTTTACTAAAGAAAAAAAGAAATTTGACAAACTTGTTGGAGTTCCACGAATGTCCTTGGACAAGGAAGGAATAGGCTTTAATGGAATTAAGAACACTAAGAAAAAGAGCCTCTACACGGGGTACTTTGTAAAAGCCTCCAATAATTATGATAATACATCTTTAGTCAATACATATGAACACACTACTTGTTTCTTATGTAAGGATAAGGGGCACATAAAATTTGAATGTCCATACAAAAAGAAAGAATGTTAAAATTAGGAATGTATGGAGAGAAAAATCTAAAAATAAATCAAATTCAAAAAGACCTAAGAAGGTATGGGAACCAAAAGTAACACCTTGAATCCCTTCTTTGTAGGTATGCTTTAGGTCCACACCAAAAAAAGATAAATGGTACTTGGATAGTGGGTGCTCAAGGCATATGACCGGAAATAAGTCCAAGTTCACCTCTTTAACATTAAAGGATGGTGGTGGATATGTCACCATTGGAGGCAATGCTAAAGGAAAAATTATCGGCATCAATAAAGTCAGTAAGAAACCCTCCTTGGAGATTGATGATGTGCTATTAGTTAAAGGGTTAAAACATAATCTGCTTAGCATTAGTCAACTAAGTGATAAAAGCTTTCAAGTAACCTTCAAACAAGAAAAATGCATAGTTGAAGATAGTAAAACACATAAAATATTGTTTATTGCTAATAAGGTTGATAATGTATTGACTCACTCAAAAAATGATTAGCTCAGAAGTTATCCCAAGTATAGGAGTTACGTCGTGTAATATTCAGCCCAAGGGCAAGATCGTTTCATCAGGGAAAGCATCTTAATCTCAAGTTTATGTTTTCCCAAATGAAAAATAAAAGTTTACCGAACTCAGTTCAGATTTAGTTTTTTCAAGATTGTTGAGATTTTCTTTGACAAATTAAATGAACATACGAATTAAAACCCTAATCCTAACATGCACCGAATTAAATAGCAAGAATGGAAACCCTACGTCTAATCAGGCAAGCATCGAAATACGCGTTAACTAAAGACAGTAATTTAAACACGTAATTAAAACATGCAATAATGAAACTCACACAAACACAAAAGCAAATGATAAAAATCGAATCTATAACAAAATTTAAAACTTAAACCAAAATCCAAATTAAAAGGCAACCAAGAACTTGCGCAAAAATTAAACCTTTAACGACTTAAATGATCACAGAACACGATAAAAATACAGCCTTTAATAAGATGGACCCTAACTAAATCGAGCTTCAACAAAAATTAAATTTTGAAAAGAACCACTAATTTAATTTCTTAAAAACAAAAACACCCTTTTTTTTCTTTTTGTATTTTATTCTTTTTTTTTTTTTTTATTTTAGAACCAAACCGGACTTAACAGTAGCAATTAAACACTGAAGTGCTAATTAAATCTACCAATAAAACTACTTGAGACAATAAATAAATAAAAGCTGCAATGATAATAAAATACTCTAAATAATATGTAAAATTCAAACTTTTTAAATAACTTCAACAAATAAATAATAATAATAACATCCAACTTAACAATAAGAGAAAAAAAAAAAAGAAAATGAGAGAGAGAGAGAGAGAGAGAGAGAGAGAGAGAGAAGGAGAATGCAAACAGTGGCTATCTGGACTGGGCATCTGTGCTGGGGCTGCTCAAGTGCTTGCTGTTTCGTGGCTGAGTTATAGTAGCTGTGCAGCAAGAGGTGTGGCCGAGAGTTGCAGTGGGCTGGGTTGTAGCTGGTGCACGGGGGTCTTCTCCTCAGGTTTGTGGTCGTGGAGCTGGGAGTGTTTGGCTAGTCGATGGCTAGTCATGGATGTATGAATTGGGTGTCTGTGCTGGGGCTACTCGGGTGCTGCCGGCTGGTGCAGCAGAATAGAGGGCTACAGCAAGGGACGACTCACGGCAATAGTGGAGCAATCTAGAGGAGAGGGATAAGCAAGGAGAGGGAGAGAGAGATTAGGGGAGAGAAAGAGAGACTGAGAGGGAGGAAAGAGGGAGAGCAATAGCCAAGAGACAGAAAGATAAAGAGAGTTAGGGAGAAGAAGAGAGTTTGAAGAATAGAGGGGAAGAGGGAGTAGGGAAGAGGGTGAGAGAGAATAAGAGAGAAAGCAGGGAGAAGGTGCACACAGAAAAGGGAGAGAAGAAGAGGATATAATGAAAAAGGGGAGCTACCCTACTGCAAAGAAGAGCCAACTAAGTAGATCCGACCTGGTCTGCATGTTCGGGTCACATCAGGCTCATTTATTTTATTTTATTTTTCTTTTTCCTCTTTCTTCTTTTTTTTTTTTTCTTAAAGATCTAACCAATTTTGATCCTTCTAGAGCCTGTGTCTCTTAAAGCTCAAAACATAGAAGTTGTAGATAATCTTCTCATATTTCTCCAGAATTTTGAATCGTCTCGATCAAAGCTCGGACGAAAAAGTTATGCATGATTTACGAACTAATGCCGGTTTTAGCCCCTGAAAATTTTCCTGCAATAAAAAAATTGCTAAAAATTGATAAATTGCTCAATAAAGCCCAAATACTATAAATTGGACACCTTGTTAAAATATTGAGAGTAATTAGGCATTTAATTAAAAATATAAGCCCTAATGCTCGAATTAAAATGCCTAATTACGCAATTTAAGTGCGTAATCATGTATATTGCATAAATTTTAAGAACTTAATATCTCAAGAAGTTCAATGCTTCACAGTTGTGAATGAGATTAGTTGGCTATGGCATAGGACATTAGGATATGCTAGTATTGATTTGTTATCCAAAGTAGCAACGAAAAACTTAGTCAGGGGCTTACCTAGTACTAAGTTTGTTAAGGACAAAATGTGTGATGCTTGTCAACTTGGGAAGCAAACCAAGACAAGATTTAAGAAGAAAAAGCATATCTCTACTAGTAGACCACTAGAGCTTATTCATCTAGATCTATTTGGTCCCACCAGAACTTAAAGCCTAGGAGGTAAGCAATATGCATTCGTCATAGTTGATGACTACTCCAGATTTACCTAGGTAATCTTCTTATCCTCCAAAGATGAAGCTTGTAAGATGTTGATCAACCTATGCAGGAAGCTTCAAAATGAAAAGCGATATGGCATTCAAAATATTAGGAGTGATCAAGGGAGAGAATTCAAAAATAGAGATGTTAAGGATTATTGTACTGAACATGGGATATCACACAACTTCTTAGCTCCCCGTACACCTCAATAAAATGGAGTTGTTGAGAGGAAAAATAAGTCACTTCAAGAAATGGCTAAGACCATACTGAACGAGCATAACTTGCCTAAATATTTTTGGGTTTTAGCAATGAACTCTGCTTGTTATGTAATGAACAAAGTCTTACTTAGGACTAGCCTTGAAAAGACTCCATATGAAATTTGGAAAGGAAGAAAACCGAATATATCCTACTTCCATGTCTTTGGATGCAAGTGTTTTGTTCTAAATGACAAAGATGACCTAGGAAAGTTTGATGCTAAATTAGAATGAAGGAATCTTCCTAGGATATGCTAAAAATAGCAAAGCCTTTAGAGTCTACAATAAAAGGACTCTTTCAATTGTAGAATCCATTCATGTTACATTTGATGAGGCAAATCCACTTTCTCTTAAATCTATTGATGTTGATGAAGTTTAAGTAAGAAAAGGTTTAGAAGACTTGAGTATTCATGAAATACAACATGAGAGTAATGAAATAAGCACACATTCAAATGAAAACTCTCACAATCAATTTGAATTACCTAAAGAGTGGGAGTTCATAAGGAATCACCCCAAAGATCAAATTATTGGTGAACCTTCATGAGGAGTATCCACTAGATCATCATTAAAGAATTTATGCAATCATTGTACATTCCTGTCTTAAGAGGAACCCAAGAACATAAATGAGGTAATTAATGATGAATCCTAGATAGCTGCTATGCAAGAGGAATTGAATCAATTTGAAAGGAGTAACGTTTGGAAGTTAGTTCCTAGACCCACAGATCACTCTATAATCGGCACTAAATGGGTATTTAGGAATAAGAAGGATGTGGACGGAATTGTAGTCCATAACAAGGCTAGACTGATAGCTCAAGGTTACAATCAGGACGAAGGAATTTATTATGATGAGACCTTTACTCCAGTAGTTGGAATGGAAGTTATAAGAATTCTACTAGCCTATGCATCCCATAAGAATTTCAAACTTTATCAAATGGATGTAAAAAGTGCATTTCTAAACGAATTCATAAATGAAGAAGTGTATGTTGCGCAACCCCCAGGGTTTGAAGACTTTCATTTCCCTGATCATGTATTTAGACTAACAAAAGCCTATTGGATTATAGCAATAAAATGGTTTTTCTAGAGGGAAGACGGATAGCACCCGATTCATTAAGTCTAAAGATAATGATATGCTTATCATACAAATTTATGTTGATGACATTATCTTTGGTGCTACTAATGAGGATTTATGCAAAGAATTCACCAAATGCATGCAAGATGAGTTTGAGATGAGCATGATGGGTGAGTTGACACATTTCCTTGGTCTTCAGATCAAGCAAGCTAAGACTAACACATTTATTAATCAATCAAAGTATATAAGAGACTTGCTTAAGAAATTTGACATGGAAGGTGGAAAGCCATTGGGAAATCCAATGAGCACTTCTATAAGTCTTGATAGAGATGAGAAAGGAAAGTCAGTAGATGTGAAATACTACCGAGACATGCTAGGAAGTATGCTCTATTTGATAGCTAGTAGACCTGATATTATGTTTAGCATCTACATGTGCGCTCGCTTTCAAGCAGATCCTAAAGAATCTCACCAAATGGCTGTAAATAGGATATTGAGATATTTGGTGGATACTATTGACTTAGGTCTTTGGTATCCTAAAGGCACGACATTTGAAATGATCAGCTATTCATATACAGATTATGTCGGGTGTAAGATAGACAGAAAAAAGTATCAGTGGTACTTACCACTTCCTAAGATGATCTCTTGTGTCTTGGTTCTCCAAGAAACAAAATTTTTTGACATTGTCTACTACTGAGGCTGAATAAGTTACAACAGGTAGTTTTTGTGCTCAAACTCTATACATGAAACAACAACTTCAGGATTTCAATTTGGAATATTTGACAGTACCAATTAAATGGGATAACATGAGTGCCATAAATATTTCAAAGAATCCTATCTCTTACTCTAGGAGTAAGCATATTGATATTCGTCATCATTTCCTGAGAGATCATGTGCAAAAAGGAGACATAATTCTTGAATTCGTAAATACGGATGAACAATGGGCTGACATTTTTACAAAACCTTTTTTAGAGGGTGGATTCATCTCAATACGATGAGAATTAGGTCTATTACATAGTAGAGAGGTGAGTTAAGAAGAAGGCACTAAAGTGAATGAGTGGTTGAGCTAAAAGAATATATATGTCACAAACCTGAAGGGCAGGCGATTGACTTAGTGAAGCGTAGTCGATTGACTCGCTACTGACTTGTGAAAATTCTGAGCATTACATAGGGTAGGCGACTGACTCTTCAAACACAGTCGACATGTCAGTCTACTAACCATCTATCCCCACTCTCTCAAACTCTCTGTTTTCCATCTTGAAGTCCGATTTCACGAAGATTCAACTTATTGAACTTCAAGATTTCTTTCAATCTTTCATTTTCACTTCTTTGTTAAGGATTTCACCGATTAGTTTCTTTAGAAAAATGCCTAGAACCAAGCATGTGGCTACTAGAGGTTCTTTTTCCAGACAAGACGATGCAAATGACATCGAAAAATGGTTGGTGACTCCTTAAGCAAAGCAAATCTATCGGAAGCATCTTAGATCTACTGAACCCATTTTTGGAAAGGTTTTGGACCTTGAATTCTTTTGAGATGATTTTTCTGATATTTTACCATTGTTTAATGCTTTGGGTTGGGAAAGATTCGTAACCTATCAAGCTAGGGGTATGTATCCAAATCTTATTAAGATTTTTTATGCAAATCTGGTGAAAGGAGAAAATGTAATCCCTACTCAAGTTATGGGTAATATTATAGCCTTAACTCCACATATTTTAGCTATCAAATTTGGAATTCAAAATGGAGAATTTGAATGTCTTTTGATTGGTTCATCTTGGATAATGGAGTAAGGTTTTACTCCTGAGGAATTTTTACCATTGATAATAAAAGAAGCTCTTGTATATTTTGTTCATCCTCCATTGTATCATCAGCCAAATCTTCAAGCACAAATCCTACAGAAACTCATCACGTACAATATTTTGCCTAGGGTAGGATCACATGATCACATTTCCTATCTTGACTATTTTGTGATATAGTGTCTGCTCAAAGGAATAAAAGCTTGATCTACCTAGTCTTATTTTAAAATGGATGATCATATGAGAAGAGGCCAGATGAGTTATTCTACCTTATAGAGGAGTGTTGAATAAAATCTTTGATCATTTAGGTTTTAACACTTTATCTACCCTATTTATAGCTCGTTCTCGCTATGATATGTTTCCATCTACTACGGTTAAGCAATTGGGGAATGAACGACTTAATCAAGGGTGGTTTATGAAAGGTTGCAGAGGATGCAAACAAGCTCCAGGACCTGAATAGGCTCTTGTAT
Organism: Malania oleifera; assembly: GCF_029873635.1. Classification (NCBI taxonomy): domain Eukaryota; kingdom Viridiplantae; phylum Streptophyta; class Magnoliopsida; order Santalales; family Ximeniaceae; genus Malania; species Malania oleifera. Next base: position 38,276,366 of record NC_080422.1, on the reverse strand, counting down.
CCCAGGAAAATGCACCACCAGCAGATATGCTCCATCCTAGTTTGCACCTTATCAACAGCAGCAAAATGCTTTCTATGGTGAAGTGCGTAATAGTTTTAGTTCACTTCAGTTGTGCTATAATTCATTGGATCAGCGTGTTGGATGCATTGAACATCATATGGAAAGCTCTTTTTCATCACGGGGTAAAGCTCCTATGGAAACAAACCCTAGAGATGAAGATGATGATGATAAGGAAGGAACCAATTCAAATGAAGGGGATGAAGATTAGTATTATTTCATTCTATTCTGAACAAACAACTTTGGGTTGTAATATTTGAGTTGTTTTTAGCATTTTACACTGTTTTCTTAAATTTTTTCTTATCTTGAACATGACATATTTTCTTGCCAGACTTTTCTTATCTTGAATATCTTTTTACATAATGTATGAATATTTGATTCATGGTTGATTTTGAGTATTGCATGTTGAGTTATAATGCATGTACCCTTTTTGTTGATGTCAAAAAGGGGAGAAATATGTGCAAAATGAGATATGTTGATATGTTGACGTGACATGTTTGAGAAGAAATATGTGCAAAATGAGATATGTTGATATGTTGAAATGACATGTTTGAGAAATACTGATATGTTGACATGTTTGCGAAATACAGAAATGTTTGAACATGAGATATGTGATATGTTAATATGTGTCATGGAGATATATATGTCCAAAATCTTATGATTGAGTCCATTAGTAACATATGAACATATATTCGAGGGGGGTTACTATGGATGATATGAGTATTGAAAACCATGATATATATTGATAATTCTCAATACTTGAAATTATTCTGATATGAATGTTGAAAGCATGATATTCTAAACACGTGATATATTATGATATGTGTGTATAACTTGTTAAAAGCATGCTTATTGTAAGTGGGAGCCTTTATAAGGCTTTCTTATTTTTGCTTCTTATTTGTCATCATCAAAAAGGGGGGGATTGTTGGCCTAACAAGGCTTAATCTCGTTTTGATGATAACAAATTAAGGTTACTTAACATGTCTATACAAGTTTGAGTTTCAGAATTGAAGTGATCTTATGGTTTCAAGTGGATATACTTGAAGAGTTTGAATGTAAAATCACACTTAAGGCTATGAGACATTATAAACATGAAGGTTCAAGTAATGTGAGACATGAAGCTCATTGAAACTTTGCTTAAAGCTCAGAAGACATAGTGGAAACTTCACAACATGAAGACTTAGAAACTAAGATAGGAAAATCATATGAAAGTCTCATGTAAGTACTTCAAAACTCAATATTGATTGATTAAAGCTCCTAGGACATGACATTGGACTTAGATACCTGAATTTATTTATGAAAAATATCTTCTCAAAGTCCAAATTGAGTTTTCAAATATATGAATTAAGTTTGGAACCAAAATATTGAAAAAACAAGTTTTGCTGAAAGGCAGGCGACTGATGTTAAGTCATCAGGCGTTTGTGGTGCTTCTGTGTTTGAAAATATTCATACAAAATAGGCATAGGTGACTAACTTATTGGGCACAGTTGACTAACCCCATTCTAATTTTTAGAATACGCTGATTTTAAAAGAACACAGGCAACTAACCCTTTCAGGACATGAGACTGATGCGTGTGTTTAAATGTTTAATATCGCTGATCTTGTTTCCAAATCTTGCATGAATGGTTTCCAAATTGAGATAAAATTCAAAGGAAATTTTTTAAATGTATTATTCTCACACATTAGGGCAAGAACACTGATTGAAAAATCAAACGACATGCACATATTTTTGTATACTTTTGTCTGATAGGCGATTGTTGTGTTTTTGGTTGTTTCACTTCGAGAAATTGATTTGATCTTTGAAAACTCACTACTTTAATCAGTTTTTGTGATATACTTTGAGCTTCAACTTTCATATTGTTATTTCGAAGTATTATTTTTTAATCTAACATGTACTAATCTACCCGTTTGAGGATCTTTTCATTGTACAAGCAAGTTTTTGCTGTTTGTTGTATTTTTTATGATTCAGGGATTGAATCGTTGCCTAGTGAGAGGGGATTCTTGTTAGAGAGGTGAACTCCACCTTTTAGAGAGAGAGGTTGTAACTTCACCTGGTAACGAAGTTGGTAAAGGAAATCCTCACAGCGAGTTGCTTGGGGCAAGGACGTAGGCTACGGCCAAACCTTGTAAAAACAATGGTGTTCAATTTCTTCTTCCCTACTTTTTTTAATTTCTGCAAGATATTAACTGCGTGCGTGTGCTTATATTCATAAGGACTTACTAAAGATTACATCTTGCTAAATATTATAATTCATCGAATGTTTGATATTTTGCTAAAGATTTAAGAACCGGTTGAAAAGGGAAATATTACTGAAAGTTGTGAACTTGCTAGAGATATCATTGTGATTAAATATATATCAAATTATTTGATTAAATAATTGTGAATTGATTTTCAGATTTTTGCATACGAGCTGAAGTTAAACAAGTGACATACAAAAATTAGTTTTGAAAGAAAATACTTTTGTTGCTAAAATTCAAATCTTAATATTAATTGTTTCATTAAGGCATACCCAGCTTGGGTTGCCATCAAAACATAATAACACAAGGACAAGAGACTTTCGGCTAAAGAAGGAGATTTTTGGAAAGGTCAATTCGGCCAAGGGAAATGGACTTTGAGGGTTCGCCTATTCTAACCTATGCTCTGATGCCAAGGTGATGTAGAATGGGATGGATCAACCTAGTCCTATGGTTCAACCCTCACACAAGTACATACACTCAAACACTTTAAATTAATAATTTAATTAACCAAACATAAACACAATAAATATAAACATAGCGACTTAATAGACACATTGATGACTCTAACACAACTTACTAACACACGCATAACTTACTAAGAACAAACACATCCAAGCAAGTTGTCTTGCAATTTTACACATTAAATAAGAGTCAAAGGGAAGGGTCCAAATTTGTGTCGGGTCCACAAGAGCGTGTAGGGTCCACATGGGTTTTGAACTTGCTTATTTTGGTGCTCATATGATGATATTGTCAACTAGGTTGCACTCCCAAGTCCCATGGTCAAAGTATTTGTGAAATCTTCAGTGTTCAGAAGACCTGGTCGCACCTCATGGTCTCTTGGTCATGCCTTGGTCGAGATAATCTGGAAAATCTATTATACTAGTATTCTGGAATCTTCTATCTTGACCTGGTCGCCCATTGTTCCTTTTTGGTCGCACGAGATGGTCCAACAGGGACACTCTACAATACTTGAATACATGTGTACCTATAAAAGAATCAGAAACCAAATTGGAAATTTAGAGGTCTTCCACGTGTCACCATGTTAGCGAAGGAAAGAGGTAACGCCTTCTAATCCCCATTAGACATATCCAAGGTCTTGTCTTGACTCAAAATTAAGTTAAATTAATAAAAAATGAAGTACTTAATTTATCAAAATATTCATTCATAATGTGTTGTTTACTAATATATAACGTAGAAGCACAAAGTTCACCACAACATAGTAAGAAAAATGAATAAAACATGGATTATGCACAACGGTTGATTAGAAAAGCACCAACGGTAGGGTCCTAGGTAAATAGGATGACTTTTACATGGTCCAAAAGTTGGGACTTTGAAAACTACTAGTATTGCAAACATTTGCACACTCCAATCTTCTGCACAAACTTATCCAACATTAAACTCTTTCCTAAATATAACAATGGAGAAGATTAAAACCACTCTATTTACTTATGATTGAAATTCGAAACCACCTTGTTTTGAACTTGAACCAGAAGTAAGTAGGGTGGTTATAATCTTCTCCATTGTTATATTTAGGAAAGAGTTTAATGTTGGATGAGTTTTTGCAGAAGATAGGAGTGAGCAATTGTTTGCAATACTAGTAGTTGTCAAGGTCCCAAATTTTGGACCATGTAAAAGTCATCTTATTTCCCTAGGACCTTACCACTGGTTTGTACCACGTCATTACCATCTACATGCATTCTAATGAGAGGAGGAGCCACCCACAACATCTCCACGATGTTGGTGCAGCAGTTCTTCCATCTCCACTTTCTAGTTTTTTATGGCTTGCAGCTCCACTCCCCAGCCCATCATATGATGCACCTGCTCTTTTAAATCCTGGTTTTTAGCACTAAGCATGTCTAGCCTTACAGCCACGTCATCTGCGCGAGACTCAGCGGCTTAACGCACTCGCTCAATCTTAGCACAAGAAGCTGCATTTGCACTCGAAGATGTTGTTGGGACTACATATCCACTCCCAAAACCTTTCGCGTAACCCCCCATTCAATGTCCAAGCACGTGATTGTAGATCTATTCATCTGTGGGTGGCTAACTACCCTTAGGAACATTTGCATCCCTCATCTGGACAATCCTCTCCTATTTTCAGTCATAAAAATTTAGAAAATTATTAAATAACAATGCAATAATAGCGTTTTGAATTTAATAATGAACTAAATACTATAACTGATTGACATGTTTGCTTTGAGCACCCTAGCACCACTCCCCCGACGGCCTTTGATGTATTCTTTGATAAAAGGAAGACCTCAGCTCCGACTGCTTAGTGATGAGATCATGCTACATTATCATATAGAACCTCATATTAACAAATTTGGAAGCGTAAACATATATAACACTTGCAATGTAATACTCAGCTAGTTTTATAGAAATTACAGCTCGATGATGCACAAATAACTTTGACCCACCACAATGCATCATATCTAATTTTCGGCAGATATCCTATAGAAAAGATTTAATGAGATAATAATCTACATCCATACCTACCAAAAATTAGTTCTAATCTAAACATGTCACCTAATAGTGAGTGTAACGACATGAAAATTTATGCCATTTTTTTTATACTGTAAATTCATATTACTCTGATACCCCTGATAAAAACCTACTATAACATACCTATGTAGTGAAAAACATAAAATCATAAACCATAATTACAATACCAGAATTTCAGTATTATCCCCAAAATATATATACACATCACTCTAGAAACATCCCTCAGACCTCCTATATCTCTTAAAAATACATCTCCTTAAAATACTTACCCTACATATAGGGCAATACAAAAGTCCCCTCTATCTCCGAGCCTGATCTGCTCATCTAGTTGGATCACATGAAATGTGTTAATTTACTGGGATGAGACAACTCTTAGTAAGACAAAATATGTTATTACCAGTGCATGATAGCTGAGTTTACATGAATAATATACTGTTAAAACAACTAAAATTGAGATAGCATGTAAAATAATATACAATATAACTCACACCTATGTCGCTTAAAATACAAGTGTTTCTGAACTTTCAGTTGAGAAGTATGATTAAATAGAAAGTTCAGAAACAGTTGTACTTTAAGCCACATAGGTGTGAGTTATACTGTATATTATTTTACATGCCATCTTAGTTTCATGCATGACTGTGAAAACTCCCCTGGATGGTTGTATGTCATGATTTAACCCCTCATGACAGGGTTGTGCGGCCCGTAGGTAGGGCTCAACACTGGTTAGCCTACCTGGATAAGTCAATTGAATTCTCCCTAGTCAGATAAGCCGCCTCAACCCAGACTACCGAGGAGTTTGCAGTACCTCCCAAGGCACGATCGATTGATGATAAATCCACACATTATTAGAGATATGTGGTTGCACTTTGATCTAAAATAGCTACAATGTCGTGCTTTGAGAACTGATATGTTTCAACTAAAATAACCATAACATTGTAATAACAGATATGAATGAACTATAGTATCAAAATAACTGAAGTATCTAAATAATTGAAATTTCTGAATAACTAAAATGTCTAAATAATTGAAATATCTGAATGTTATAGTTCTGAAATCTATATATCATGGTATTCATTAAATTCTGTAAAATATTTTTCTGTGTATATACTATAAATCATGATATTCCGAAAGTTGTATAAATTCTATATTGATCTGATATTAACTCATGCCACACAACTAAATAAATAAGAAACCCATGAACTATAATATGCATTCTCTGATAATATAAGTAACGTATAATCTGTAGAGTTTTCCCTAAAAACACATAATTTCATATTCCAAAATACATATGTTTTACAGGTAAAATTTCTAAAATTACTAGCATAGCATATTTCCCATACTTGTTTGACTAGAAGACCTAACTCCAACTCTATCCTCACGCCTACAATGTATCAAACACAAAATCTTGAAATAATATATATTCCCAAATTCAATCAATCCAAACTCAAATAATAACTATATTTGCCTTTTTTTCCAGGCTCACACACCACTTTATTCATAAAATTCTAAACTACTAATTTATTTTATCAATATTACCTGAGTTTATGAGGAAACACCCACTGGGATCTTCAACCCATGCCTGTGGTGTTTGGAAACCCGAACCCTGAAATTATAACACCCTAGTTTAATAAACTCAAACACCATTATATTCCCATCTTATACAAAATATGAGTTCAGAAAAGTCTGATAACTACAAAAACCCTAAATAACCTACTTACCTTGATTTTGGGATGGTGCTTGAACTTCTCAAACCAAAATTATGCTCTAGCTAAGTTGTAGAGAATCTCCCCAAGAACATCATGGTAACTTCTGATTGTCAAACCGGGGGAAAAAAGAGCCGAAATCTTAAAGAGAAGGCAAGGTTCCAAAAATTGAGAGAGAGAGTAAACAGCTGAATTTTTGCCCAAAAATCTGATTTTTGCATATTTATAGGTGGCTGGCCACGTCGAGACACGTGGACTCATCGACGAACAGAATAAGAGAGTTAGTCGACGAAGGTGATGAGCTCGTCAACGAACCAAAAGGGTCTAAATTGCCCCTCTCGGTATTACTTCGTTTACAAGACACTGAAGCTCATCTACGAACCGTATATGGCCATTTGTTGACAAACCCTACTTTTATTTCTTTTGAATTTTCCTTTTTATTTTTTGGGTCTCTACATTCTCCCCTCCTTATAAAATTTCGTCCTTAAAATTTGCTATGTTATATACCATCCTTTAAAGGAAAATTGCTACTTATTTTATTAATTACCCTCACTTGTGGTGGAGGAATACCATGGCTACAATTAGGGTTTTAGGAGATTACAAATATACTTATAAAAGGAAATTCTCCCAAAACCAAAATGCTACCTATCATATATTCTAACATACGACTTATACATCGATTACCCTATACCATATAAATGATATCAAAATAAAACTTACTTTATCTAAATTATTTTTGTTTCTTCTCTATCTAATAGAGATCCCCACTTAACAGATGTGGGTGTTTCTGTCGTATCTCCTCCTCTAACTCCTACAAGGCCTCCTCTACTGCATGATTCCTCCACAGGGTTTTTACTAGTGGAATTCTCTTAGTACGTAACTCTTGTTTCTTTCTATCCAGAATCTGCACTGGTGTTTCTTCATATACTAAAGTATCTTTAAGCTCTATCTCCTTGTAGCTGATCACATGGGAGGGATCTAGGATGTATTTTCTCTGCATGGAAACATGGAATACGTCATGTATCCTAGATAGAGTTGGCGGTAACGCTAGCCTATAGGCGACTGAACCCACTCTCTCAAATATCTTAAATGGGCCAATAAACCTAGGGCTCAGCTTACCCTTCTTCCCAAACCTCATAACTCCTCTCAGCGGTGCTACTCTAAAAAATACATGATCTCCTATATCAAATTCCAACTTTCAATGATGAGTATTCGCATAGCTTTTCTACCAACTTTGAGCTACACTGATTCTATCTTCAATAAGTTGGACTTTATCATACACCTACTATACCAACTTCAGTCCCAAAACTCACATCTCACCCATTTCATCCTAGTGCAGATTCTGGATAGAAATTTAAATCATGCGTAGCATTCACCGACTTATTGAAAAATAATATACATGTGCAGTAATTAAATTGTGAAAATATAAAGTACACACGCGATATGTTATCGGGGTTCGGCCAACTGTGCCTATGTCCCCGACTCAGCTCGCAAGCCCGAGGATTATCACTATTACTCACTTAATGGGTGGAGCGACACTAATTACAACCATGTCAAATTACCAAGGTTGACCTTAACCTTTACATACTCTCCTTACGGAGTGGAGAAGGCCCTATGTCAAATTCACAAGGCTGACCCCAACCTAATCCTTACAGGCTAGATCAAACCCCCTCAGGCGACGCCTGAAATACAACAATGAAATACAAATTTGTGTATAATTCAAATTGCTTCAATGACAAGCAGATTATGTATCGATATGCACATGTAATAATCAACGCACATCAATATTATAAGAACTATAAGCTCAGTGCTAATGAAGTGTAATTACACTCAATTTAATGTCAATAGTCAATCATGCACAATAGTGTATTCTCTAACAAACTTTGAAATAATAAATCAATATATCTCAATCTTACGTAGGGTTTCAAAGAAATCCAAATAGTGTAGTTAAAATATCTCAATAATGATTTTCTCAAAAAATCTAGTGCAAAAGATATTTGTAATATAAGCTTGTCAAAATAGTTTTCACAAGAGCACAATACAAGACAAGCTTAATGAGTCTTGCAATAATAGTGCAATGACTCACTAGCTAAAAGTTTTCCCCACTTAATGAGTTTATTAATTAAACCGGGGGAAAAAAAACTTTGGCTAACAACTCTCAATCAAAAGTCAACAAGCAATCAAACACAATGAGAGTTATAACTTTGGAAAGCAATGTAAGATGATTTAAAATACTCTCACTCAAATGGATTTTTCAAAAGAATGATCAAAGGAGGAGTATTTTTGCTTGGAGTATGAAAAAGGGTTCTTAAAAATTCAGAGAAAATATTTGCTAATTAAATCTCTAATCTTAGCTTAATCTTTGCAAATGAACTCATATATATAGACACATTAAAAAAATAATCGTTTGGGGACATGGATGGAATTTTAGAAAAGATTAAGTATGGTTAATAAAAATAACCTCGTTTTAACCTCGATAAAAATTGACCAACCTGAGAGGTTTGGTCGACCATTTTTAGGGTTCGATCGACCAAGTTACTCAATTCAGTCGACCAGGGTGTTTTTGAACTGAAGTGTTGGTCGACCAAACTTGAGGCGATTTTTGAACCTCCGAGGTTTGGTCGACCGGGCTAAGTCCGGTTAACCGAATTTGGATATTCGGTCGACCAGGCCATTTTTCAACTTCAAGTTTGGTTTGACCAGGGCACTGGGATTTACCACGTACCAATTTGGTCGACCAGGGCGTTGATGTTTATATTAAGTACGATCAATCAAATAGTCAAACTTTTGACCCTGAGGAGGTTCGATCGACCGAAGGTCTTAGAATGTTTTGGTTTGGTCGACCAAATGGTCAACTGTTGACTTGGGGAGGCTCAGTCATCCGAAATTGTTCTGTATGTTAGGGTTCGGTCGACCAAACACACTAACTTTGTGCATTCAATTTTTAACTCTCTTTTAAAGACACCCGTGTTCACATAATTGATACTTCTAAGTTATAGGGGCTTATTCCTGTAATAATTTAGGACCTATTGTCAATCTATGGTCTTGAGCTTATAATCCCTACATGCATGATATGTATTAATTATTACAGACCTTGAAATAATTATTACAGACCCAATGAATTAAATATAAAATATAACAATTAAAACACTTTGGGTCTTCATTTTTCCTTTGAGTCATCATGTGCCATTATATGATTTTGCTAATTGATCCTGCACACAAACTCGACAAACATTAAATATCTTGTATTTATCATTATCAAAAAATGAGATAGGACTCAAAAAGTCAACATCATTAATTAAATTTTTCTGCTCTTTACAACCCATGTGTGTAACTTTTGTCAATTGCATTGTCTAACAAATGTGTTTCAACCAAATCAATGTGACGAAATATAATGTTTTAGTATTTCTTGCGCAGACACCTTATTCTACTGGATTTGTGTGTACAAGGACACACGAACTCTATGAAATCATGTCCCCCTTTCATATATTCTGGTAGAAACCTACCCCCAAGCCTTCATCCAACTCTTATCAATGTTTATTAATTAGCCTATAGCATGTTCAAGTAAATGATGTTTATTATATTCTCATCTTGTTTATGAGACATGCATCATGAATTCTAAAATCAACCACATTTTGTCTAAAGGGTACGAATCATATCCCATTCATGAATGTTGCATTTACATTAGAGTCAATCACTCAAATTCCTTGAATTTTGGCAGCATCTCCCCATGGCTGTCAAAGTACACAAGATGGGGGAAGTGAACATGTTGCTAGTTTTTTATCACTAAAAAATTGTCATGACACTACACTATGCACCCAAAGAAAACAAGTAGAGAACCTATCGAAATATGTAATGACAATGAACAAATTGTGAATGATGACAACAATGTAAATACAACTTCCTAAGCTGTCCACATTGGACAATTCAAGAATGGTTGAAATACAAACATCACTAATCGTAAATGAAACAAACAATTAACATGTTCAATTGATTATTAATCTACATACAATGACTAATGATCAAATGAATATTAATTGATTTATCTCACATGTACGGCAATGCATGAATGCATAGTAACCATCTTGAACAGGTCTAAGATTCAATGAACACATGCATATAATGAATGACTAAAGAGAACAATGAAATGACAGTAATTAATTAGGTGTTCTAATCTCATTTAAGATGAAATAGGTTAGTGGCAACTTTGTGGATACACATTTACCATTATCTCAATATTTACTCCTAATTCACTCTCATATTAAGTTTGCCTACTTAGTCAAGGCAATTTAGAGATTCACTCTATAATGACCTGTTAAATAATTTTTTTTTTATACTAATAAATACTATGAAATTCCACTACTCCGTTATTTTCTAATTAATAAAAACCATCAACCTAAGCAGCGGGAAGTTGAAGTGGAGTATCCCCAACCATATACATATACAAAACAATACTAGAGTGCTAAATATTCCTAAAATATACATACATAACTGAACTAGGGCTACACAAAAATACCCTCTTTCCCAAAAACGCTCACTCTCCTGGTAGGGTAGCACAGTAGCCCCTCTACCTGAGATCTTGATCTGCTCGCTTAGCTAGTTCACCTGAAAAATATCTATTAAATGGGATGAGGCAACACTCAATAAGAAGAAACATGTTATTAATAGGGTGTAGCAAGTGAGTCATATACTTGGAAAATATGATTTAAACAAAATAATACCATGTATAATAAAATTGAGAAAACCTCAATACCTGTTATCATATAAAACATGCTTACGTAGTTTAACATAAACTGATTATTCAAAATGTTCTATTCACAATACTGATAATACTTATAAGTATAACTGTCGTCTATAAATCTGATCATTATATATATAACAACTGTGAAAATTCCATGGATGGATAATTGAAGTCATGAATTAACCCCTCATGACTGGGTTGTGCGGCCTGAAGGCGGGACCTAACCTGGCTAATTGATTAGGGTAAGTCAACTGAACTACGACAGTCAGATCGGCCTCCTCAACCCATATCTGATGGGGAGCCCGTCCACAACATAGGCACAATCGACTTCTGAATACAACCTATTATCTGAATAAGGGTTGCACTCTAAACTAAATATAGCTACGGTACCGTGCTCTGTTGCTGAATATGGTCCATCAGGGCCTGATAGTATATACGTAACTGATATTTCTAAAATACTGTTTTTACCATAATTTTGTAACAGTTGAAATAACCATAACATTACATATACTGAGCTGAATAAAGTGTAATACCAAGATATCTGAAATGTCTACATAACTGAATAACTGAAGTATCTGATTAACTGTATAAACTGAACGTTATGGCTTTGAAATGGGTATAACATAATATTCTAAAAAATACTGTAAAATACAAGTTTCTATGCGTATACTGAAAATCATGGTATTCTGAAAATTATGGAAATCTCGTACTGAACTAATAATAAACTCATGCCACAAAATTAAATATTGATATTATCAGGCTCTGAAACCGCATATATAATTTGAATAATAACTTGCTGAAAACATATAATTTATATTGAATCATAATAAGTTTGCCTAACATAGCATATTTCCCTTACTTGATTCTGATTAAAACCCCCTACTGTATTGGGTCCTACACCCGCAGGGCTTCCCACCCAACACCCTGAAAACCATATATCCCAAAACAAAATATTATTATTTCTACGTCTACTTCATTTCCTACAACTATTGGAAAGCCAAATTTCAACAAAAAGGCCTTACCCTAAATCTACGATGAAATTCAACTTCGTCCCACCAATGATCCGCTCCTGCAAACTTAGGGAGAACTTCCCCAAAAGCGTTGTGGTGGCTTCAGATTGTCAATCTGACGGTCGACGGGGTCAAAATCAAGGAGAGAGGGAGGAAGAGCTATAGGGAGGAGAGAGAGAGAGAGAGAGAGAGAGAGAGAGTAAATTTTTTCTATTTTTGCATAAAAAAAAATTGAGTTTCACACTATTTATACTGCGGCCTTCATCGACGAGCCACATCATCTCGTTGACGAGGTGACGAAGAAGATTCGTCGACGAACACCATCTGCTCGTCAACGAATTTCAGAATTTAGAAAACAGCCTCTCAGTATCTTCTCATCAATGAAACATACCCTCGTCAATGAGACCCTGTGTTATCCTCATCAAGGAATCCCCTGTATTCGTCAACGAGTCCTTGATTAAATTCTTGGGTTATTACACCCAAAGTGCAATGTCGTCGACAAATGTGAAGCGTTCATCGACGAAGTCTGCTGCCTCCTTCTGTTTCTGTTTCCATTTCCCTCCCTCTTTATTATTTAAATACCATTATTCTTCGAGTCATTACATTCTCCCTTCCTTATAAAATTTCATCCTTGAAATTTACTATTCATATAACTCATCATCCTTTAAAGGAAAAACGGTCTACTTATTTTATTACCTACCCTCACTTATGGCGGAGGAATACCGTGGTTACATGTGTAGTTCTGGGAGAATACAACTATAAAATAAAATTCCCCCAAAACTAAAATATTACCTATCTTATACACTATATTACAATTACACTATGCTAAACAAAATAAAATTACTACTACCCTAATCTATACATCACCACTGTGTTCACTAAATAAGTGGGGATATTTTTGTCTGATCTCATCTTCAAGCTCCCACGAGGCTTCTTCTACCGCATGTTTCATCCACAATACTTTCACTAATGGTATCCTTTTGCTACGCAATACCTGTTCTTTTCTGTCTAGGATCTGCATGGGAGCTTCTTTGTATGCTAGATCACCACTGAGTTCCAATTCTGCATAGCTAATGATATGGGAAGGATCTAGGACGTATTTCCTTAACATAGAGACATGAAAGACATCGTGAATCCTAAATAAAGATGGTGGTAAAGCTAGCCGATAAGCCACTAACCCAATCCTCTCAAGTATCTCAAATGGGCCAATGAACCTAGCGCTCAACTTACCTTCTTTCCAAACGTCATGATTCCCTTCAATGACACTATTTTAAAAAATACATGATCACCCACTTCAAATTCCAGTTCTCAGTGGTGAGTATCCGCATAACTTTTCTGCCAACTCTGCGCTGCACTGATTCTATCTCGAATGAGTCGAACTTTATCGTACGCCTATTGTACTATTTCTGGTCCCAAAACTTGTCTCTCATCCAGCTCACTCTAGTATAAAGGGAAATAGCACCTCCTACCTTAGAGTGCTTCATAAGGAGCCATGCCAATGCTAGCCTAGTAGCTATTGTTGTAGGCAAATTCCACCAATGGCATATACTGAGTCCAGCTACCCCCAAAATCCAATACACACGCTTGCAACATATCTTCAAGTACTTGAATCGTTCTCTCTGTCTAACCTTCTGTCTGAGGATCGAAAGCGATGCTGAATGCTAGTTGAGTCCCCAATGCCTCCTACAAGCTCCTCCAGAACCACGATGTAAAATGTGGCTCACGGTCCGAGACTATGGATACCAGCACTCCATGAGGTCGAACAATCTCTTGTATGTAAATCTCTACTAACCTGTTTATAGGGTAGCTAACTCTAATGGGCAGAAAATGAGTTTTCTTTGTCAGCCTATCAACAATCACCCAAATGGCATTCTAACCATGCGGCGTCGGCGGTAGCCCAGTAACAAAATCCATCGATACGTGGTCCCACTTCCATTCAGGAAAGAAAAGTGGTTGCAACTGACCAGCTGGCCTCTGATGCTCATTTTAACTTGCTAGCACGTAAAACATTGTTGTACAAATTCTACTATTTCCCTCTTCATGCCACTCCACTAGAAATATTCTCGTAGATCCTTATAGTACTGCCAGGATGAACAGTGCATAAAGATCTATGAGCCTCCTCTAGAATCGTTCTCCTAATACTACCATCTGTAGGCACACACAATCTGGTGCAAAATCTCAAAGTCCCATCGTCATAAACAATGAATTCTTCTCCCTGACCATCCTGTATTCTGGCTATCACTTTTGCCAATTCTGGATCTTTCCCTTGAACGGCTTTAATCCTTTCATAAAATGTAGGTTGTACAACCAAACTGGCAATAAACGCCTGAGGATCATCTACTACTAATTCCATGCCTAGCCTTTTCAAGTCCATCTGAATTGTGTGCTAAACTACTGCTGCTAGCTACGCTATATCTCCTGATTTACGGCTCAAAGCATCAGCCACCACATTTGCTTTATCCGAGTTGTAACTGATGGTGCAGTTGTAATCTTTGATGAGTTCTAACCACCTCCTTTGCCACATGTTCAATTCTTTCTATGTAAAGAAATAATTTAGGCTCTAACGATTGGAAAATATTTCACATCTCTCACTATATAAGTAATGTCTCCAGATCTTCAGTGCGTCCCCAACCACAACCAATTCTAGGTTGTGAGTAGGGTAGTTCTTTTCATATTCTTTCAATTGTCTAGAAACATAAGCCACCACCCTACCGTGCTACATCAGTACGCAACCAAGCCCTTTCAAAGACTCATCACTATAAATCACACACCCATCACCTCCTGATGGAATTGTCAGAACTAGTACAGTGACGAGTCGCTGCTTTAGTTCCTAGAAACTCTTCTCGTATTTTTCATCCCACACAAACCTGACATTTTTCCTAGTCAAACGTGTGATAGGCTCTGACAAAGCTGAAAACCCCTCAACAAACCGACATTAATAACTTGTCAATCCCAAGAAACTTCTAACTTCTTGCACATTGTTCGGCCTGGCCCAATTCCCCACCGCGTCAACCTTACTGAGATCCACTGAAACACCATCCCCTGAGATCACATGGCCTAAAAATGCAACTTGCTCAAGCCTGAACTCACACTTACTAAACTCAGCATAAAGCTTCTCTTCCCTGAGTGTCTACAGTACCTGCCTCAAATGCACCTCATGATCCTCAAAACTCCTCGAGTACACCAGTATATCATCAATAAAAACCACTACAAATTGATCTAAATACTAATGAAAAACTCTATTCATCAAGTCCATGAACATAGCTAAGGCATTCATCAGACCAAAAGGCATAATGAGAAATTCATAGTGCCCGTACCTGGTCCTGAAGGTTGTCTTCACGACGTCCTCTGCTTTTACTCTTACTTGATGATAACCTGATCTGAGGTCGATCTTGGAATACACCCATGTACCCTGGAGCTAATCAAACAGATCATCTATACGAGGTAAAGGATATTTATTCTTAATAGTGACCTTGTTTCTCTCCCTGTAATCAATACAAATTCTCATAGACATGTCTTTCTTCTTTACAAACAACATTAGAGCTCCCCATGGTGATACACTGGGTCGTATAAATCCCTTATTCAACAAGTCTTGTAACTGATTCTTCAATTCTCCTAATTCAGCTGGAGCCATATGATAAGGAACCTTAGAAATCGATGTCGTCCCTGGAGGTAAATCTATGGGAAAATCCACCTCGTATTCGAGAGGCAACCCTAGTAGCTCCTTTGGAAATTCTTGTACGACCGGGGTAATGTCAAGCTTCGATTCATTCTCTGACGCTTCCTTTACAAAAGCCACAAACCCCTAACTTTCGTCTCAGAGTAGTCTGCTTGCCTGTATAGCTAATACTATCTGCAACGGAGCATGTACACATGAACCAACAAACCTAAATTCTTGCTCATTAGGGGGTCTGAAAATTACTTCCTTCTGATGGCAATCAATACTGGCGTGATTAATAGCCAACCAATCCATTCCCAATATTACATCAAACCCACACATATCAAACACAATCAAGTCTGCTGGTAGCACTCTCCCTTAAATTTCTATTGGATAACCTCTGAGCACCCTCTAACACCATATCACTGACCCTGACAGTGTAGTACTGACAATTCCATATCTAATAATTAGGTCTCACTTCTAGATAATTTAATGTAGGATGCAGAGACAAATGAATGTGTTGAACCTGAGTCAATTAAAACAATAACTAGATATGATAAAACAGTAAAAGTACCCGTCACCATATTCGCGACAGCCTCAGCATCACCCAGCATCCTTGCATAAACTCTCGTCGGAGCCACATTCCTCTACTGACCTCCTCGAGCTGCCTGATAACCTCCCCGATAGGGCCTAGGAGCTAGGACCTAATTGGCGGACCTAGGCACGCACGTGCCATGTGACCAGGTCTCCCACAGCAATAACACACGTCTCTCCCTACCCAGCACTCCCCCAAATGACGTCTCCCGCACATCTGACATATCAGGAAAGTCAACATACCCTGATTTGTCCGCCGCTGATCTCCTCCATCTCAACCTTCTCTCCATGGACCCCTACTGGAGCCAGCCTGAAACCCATGAGGCGCAGGCCCCTTCCTCTGACTCTGAGCTACTATACCTCTCTGTATACTTCTCTCAATGATCGCAGCTCTGTCCACAACCTCCGTAAATTTCTGAGCCCTGAAACCAATCACATGCTCAAACAAATTCTGCCTTAGTCCCTCTTCAAACTTTCTTGCCTTTTTCTCTTCATCTGGTGCTAGATGTGAGGCAAAATACAACAACTCGATAAACTGAGCTGTGTACTGGGATACGATCATATGCCCCTGTACCAGGTGCATAAACTCTGCTGCCTTTGTGCTTCGAATGACAAAAGGAAAATATCGCTCAAAGAATACTCCTTGAATCGATCCCATGTCACTGGTACTGGAACCAGCCTCTGCTCCTCTATCAGTCGCGCTGATCTCCACTAGTGCTTTGCCTCCTCTGTCAGTTTAAATTCTGCAAATATTACCTTCTGCTCATCCATACAAGGAAGCACAACTGGGTCATCTCCTCCAGCAAAGGATGGGGGCTTCATCCACGTAAACTACTTGATCGTGCAGCTACACTCCCCTGAAATCCTGGCCATCTCAGTCATCACCTACTGGGTGACGCTGCGCAGTACTGCATTGTTATCACCACCCATGCTGGAAGGTCCTGGCCTGTCTCATCCAGAATTCGTGCCACTACTTTATGGGTCCATCCTAAAAAACAAAAACAGACTTAAGAACCTTATCTCCTACACCGACCCTATCTATTTCATTCTACTCAAATCCTATATTTATAATTAACTACTCTCTCCAACCTTAACTCATAATCCAGTTCTACAACCTAGACACATGACCCGACGATAGTTTACAATGGTTTTCCTGAAATCGTCACCCTAGGAAAAACAAAGAAACCACCATGGAAAATCCTGTATCTAGACTACAGAACAAAGCTTAAATCATTTCCTATACTCTGGTATTGCTTCCACTGCATTCTAAAGTCTACAGAACCTAGCAACCTAGGCTCTAATACCAAATTCTAACGACCTGCTAAATAAATTTTTTTTTATACTAATAAATACTATGAAATTTCATTGCTCTGTTATTTTCTAATTAATAAAAACCATCAACCTAAGCAGCAAGAAGCTGAAGTCGAGTATCCCCAACCATATACATATACAAAAACAGACCAGAGTGCTAAATATTCCCAAAATATACATACATAACTGAACTAGGGCTACACAAAAATACTCTCTTTCCCAAAAACGCTCACCCTCTTGGCAGGGTAGCACAATAGCCCCTCTACCTGCGAGCTTGATCTACTTGCCTAACTGGACCACCTGAAAAATATCAATTAAATGGGATAAGGCGACGTTCAGTAAGAAGAAACATGCTATTACTAGGGTATGGCAAGTAAGTCATATACTTGGAAAATCTGATCTAAAAAAAATAACACCATGTATAACAAAACTAAGAAAACATGTATACCTGTTATCATATAAAACATGCTTACATAGCTTAACAGAAACCGATTAATGTTCTATTCATAATACTTATAAGTATAAATGTTACCTATAAATCTGATCATAATATATATAAATAATAACTATGAAAATTCCCTCGATGGATAACTGAAGTCGTGAATTAACCCCTTATGACAGGGTTGTGCGACCCGAAGGCGGGACCTAACCTCGCTGGCCGACCAGGGTAAGTCAACTGAACTCCAACAGTCAGATCTGCCCCCTCAACCCATATCTAATGGGGAACTTGTCCACAACATAGGCACGATCGACTTCTGAATACCACCTATTATCTGAATAAAGGTTGTACTGTGAACTAAATATAGCTACGGTACCGTTCTCTGCTGCTGAATATGGTCCATGAGGGTCTGATACTATATACGTAACTTATATTTCCAAAATACTATTTTTACCATGATTTTGTAACAGTTGAAATAACCATAACATTACATATACTGAGCTGAATAAACTGTAATAACTGGATATTTGAAATGTCTGCATAACTAAATAACTGAAGTATCTAATTAACTGTATAAACTGAACGTTATGGTTTTGAAATGGGTATAACATAAAATTCTGAAAAATATTGTAAAATACAAGTTTTTGTGCGTATACAGAAAATCATGGTATTCTGAAAATTATGAAAATCTTGTACAGAACTAATAATAAAATCATGCCACACAATTAAATATTGATATTATTAGGCTCTGAAACCGCATAAATAATCTGAATAATAACTTGCTAAAAACATATAATTTATACTGAATCATAATAGGTTTGCCTAACATAGCATATTTCCCTTACCTGATTCTGACTAAAATTCCCTACTGTATTAGGTTCTACACCCGCAGGGCTTCCCACCCAACACCCTGAAAACTACATATCCTAGAACAAAATATTACTATTTTTACGTCTACTACATTTCCTACAACTACTGGAAAGCCAAATTTCAACAAAAGGGGTCAACTTCGTCCCACCGACGATCCGCTTCGGCAGACTTAGGGAGAACTTCCCTAGGAGCATCATGGTGGCTTTAGATTGTCAATCTAGCGGTTGACGGGGCCAAAATCGAGGAGAGAGGGAGGAGGAGCCATAGGGAGGAGGAGAGAGAGAGAGAGAGAGAGTGAGTGAATTTCTGCCGTTTCTGTGTAAAAAAAAACTAAGTTTCACACTATTTATACTGTGGCCTTCATCGATGAGCCACGTCATCTTGTCGATGAGGTTATGAAGAAGATTCGTCGACGAGTCCTTGATTAAATTCCTGGGTTATTACACCCAAAGTGCAACGTCGTCTCCTTTTGTTTTTGTTTCCATTTCCCTCCCTCTTTATTATTTAAATATCATTATTCTTCGGGTCATTACACACTCTCTCACCCTCTTTCCTATACTTCAGATCTATAACATTGCAGAGATCCTTACTTTCTGATTCTTAAATATTTGTATATATGTAGGATACTAGTTGAGTATTTGGGTGAAGATCAAATGCTTGCAGTTGTGTGCACATCCTATGCACACAACATGTGCTCATAAGAGGTATGAACAAAATGGAATAGTAGATCATGATCTCTTACTTCATGCAATTGCAACTGTTTTAGGAAGAAACATAAGTGGTCGGTTTCTTGCTATATGTCTTGAGGATATATAGTAAAATGGAGAGTTTGATGGGTCGAACTAAACATATCAGAGTTCTCATATAAAAACCTACATTCAATTGGTTGATGAAGAAGTGTGGAAAAACATTCTTAAGGGACCTAAGATTTCCATGAAATTGAAGAATGGTGATATGATTCTAAAGTATAAGGATGAATGGAATGAGACGGAGGATGGAAATTTTCACTTAATGAAAAATCTATGAATGTCATTTGTTGTGCTTTAATTAAGGGTTCTAGCATTTCTTTCTAATCAAATTGAGTTTTAAATTTGTATTCATTTTATAAATGTTAACCAAACAGATTACTGTTTCTAATTTTTAGTTTCTATTTTCGGTTTTTGATTTTTGTTTCTAATTTTTAGTTTTCTAATTTTTGACAGTAACATCAAACAACTCCTTAATCTACCAAACAGTCAAATCATGAATTGTTCATTAAAAAAGGTAAAATCTCTAATAGCAATTTTTAACTTTCTGAAGTGTAAAAAATCGTAAAATTGAAAATGATGATTTTTTATTTTATAAAGTGAAAAATCATAAAACATCAACGCATCATATATCAAAACAACTCAATCAATCTGAAAAAATTATATTTATATATATATATATATATAAACCATGGAACATCACAAAAAATAAAACAAGGAAATAGTGCATCAAAGATAGTTAGCAACTGGTAATGAAGTAAGAGGAATGTGTGTGTTTCATTGGACAGATGACACATGGAGCACATATAAGGAGGCCTTCTACATTGAAGTGGTCATGCATATAAAGCCTAAGTATATATTTTTTTTGTACCCATCCAAATGATAATCAATTGGAGTTTCCTAAGCATTTCAGAACCAATGGTTAGAATCTAGTCTGTCACAATGTCACCTTGCTCAAGATTTTGAATTCCAACTTAACAATGGCATTGTATAATCAATTGTGGTCATGTAGAGATTCTAATATTTTAAAAACATGCTCGTAATTTTAGACAATTGTGCGATTGAAATACTCGCGCTTTTAAAAAAAATTATGATAATATGACTTAAATTTATTTTATTAT